>NC_069504.1:235654932-235737432 GCF_027579735.1 Bombina bombina | reverse complement strand
CTTGCCTATTGCAGATTCAGTCTTCCCAGCCTTGTGCAGGTCTACAATTTTGTTTCTGGTGTCCTTCGACAGCTCTTTGGTCTTCAACATAGTGGAGTTTGGAGTGTGACTGTTTGAGGTTGTGGACAGGTGTCTTTTATACTGATAGCAAGTTCAAACAGGTGCCATTAATACAGGTAATGAGTGGAGGACAGAGGAGCCTCTTAAAGAAGAAGATACAGGTCTGTGAGAGCCAGAAATCTTGCTTGTTTGTAGGTGACCAAATATTTATTTTCCAACATAATATGCAAATAAATTCTTTCCAAATCAGACAAAGTGATTGTCTGGATTTGTTTCCACATTTTGTCTCTCATAATTGAGGTATACCTATGATGAAAATTACAGGCCTCTCTCATCTTCTTTAGTGGGAGAACTGACTAAATACTTTTTTGCCCCACTGTATACACACACAGAGAGAGGCGCACTTTCAAGAACGAACCTCCAGCTCCATAACTTGTTAGCATGTTCTATGGCAATTTACCACCTGGATGCAGCCTCTTTTTAGCCCAGTAATGCTTTTCACAGAGTAGAACTTTCTTGTAGTATATCTTTCTGATCCCGCCTATGAAGGTCAGTCCAGTGCTGAAATACCAGGCAATTCCTTTTTGAACAAAGGAATACGGCTACCCCAGACGATCGTTTCGGCCTTCATTGGGCCTCGTCAGTGAGGTGTAGCCATATTCCTCTAAGCACACTGAGCAAGAGTCCACGTCTGGTTGCCCCTTTTTTCCTTAGGGAGACATAATACTCACAGGAATCAACAACCAGCTCAATAACATTGTTAGCTTGTTCTATGGCAATTTATCACCTGGGTGCAGCCTCTTTTTATCCTAGTAATGCTTTTCATAGAGTAGAACTTTTCTGTAGTATATCAGTATGATCCAGCCGATTATGGTCAGTCCAGCTCAAAATACCAGGCAATTCCTCTCTGAACAAGGAACTTGGCAACCCCAGACGATCGTTTTGACCTTCATTGGGTCTCGTCAGTGAGGTGTAGCCATATTCCTCTTAGTACACTGAGCTAGGAGTCCATGTCTGGTTGCCCATTTTTCCCTTAGGGAGACATAATACATACAGAGAGAAGCGCACTTTCAGGAATTATGATTATAAATATGTGCTTTGATGTTTAAAAATGTTTTGGATAAAGGTAAACAAAAGTATATGAAATTGTCATTTGTACACATCATAAGTTGTTGGCACTAAGGAATCTGTTGGCGCTCTAAAAATACCTGATAATAATAAAATAATAATTGGTCCTATGATAAAACACAACTGCATTTAATCGCGTTGAACAGCTGTCATATTTTGCTTCTGTGTAGGTGTGTGGAACACCCCCTTAACAAAACAAAACAAATATGTAATGGATTGGAATGCTGTTGAAAATGAAGCTATAACTCCCCCTAAGTGGAATCCACATTTTTTTACATGACAAACCCTTAATAGATTTGAATTGAATCCATAGGGGCCGATTTATCATCGGTCTGTCTGACATGATCCGCTGAGCGGATCATGTCCAACAGACATCCCTGAATGCCGACAGCATACGATGTTGGCATTTATCATTGCACAAGCAGTTGTGAACTACTTGTGCAATGCCGCCCCCTGCAGATTTGCGGCCAACTGGCCGTTAGCGGGGGGTGTCAATCAACCTGATTTTTCGATCGTGTTGATTGCTCTCCGCCACTCAGAGCAGGTGGACCAGTTAAGGAGCAGCGGTCTTAAGACCGCTGCTTCTTAACTGCTGTTTCCGACGAGCCTGAAGGCTCCCACGGAAACAGGGGCATCAGGGTCAATTCGGCCCTTAATAATTCGGTCCCAAAGTGTCAAAAAGTGATGTTGTTTAAAAAATAAAATGCTTTCACAAAATATGTTTTATCTTTAAATGAATTAAAAACAAATTTTAGTCAGTCTAAGGGGCCGATTTATCAAACTCTGGCGGACATAATACGCTGAAACGTATCATGTCCGCCAGACATTGCTGAATGCTGACAGCATACGATGTCGGCATTTAACATTGCACAAGCAGTTCTAGTGAACTGCTTGTGCAATTCTGCCCCCTGCAGATTCGCAGCCAATCTGCTGCTAGCAGGGTGTGTCAATTAACCCTATCGTATAGGATCAGGCAGCGCCAGAAACAGCAGTTATGAAGCAGCGCTGCTTCTTAACTGGTCGTTAAGAAGCAGTGGTCTTAAGACCGCTGCTTCATAACTGCTGTTTCTGGCGAGCCTGAAGGCTCGTGCGAAAACGGGGGCATCGGGCCATTTGGCACTTGATACATCGGCCCCTAAGAGTTTCCTTGAATATGACCAAATTTTATTGTGAATTATTCAATATTTCAAATATTTAGAGTAGTGCCAAAAAGTTTCTAGACCCTGTCTGATTAATATTGTTCAGACACTTTGCTTGCTTAAAGGGACACAAAGCCCAATTTTCTTTTCTTTCTTGGGTCAGATAGAGAACTTTTTTTTATCTAAATCCTTTATTGGATAGTATACTTAGGTATGCTCAGAAGCTGCTGATTACTGGCTGCACACATATGCCTCATGTTATTGGCTCACCCATGGGAATTGTTGTTTGATCAACAAAGGATATTAAGAGAATGAAGCAAATTAGATAATAGAAGTAAATTGGTAAGTTGTTTAAAATTAAATTAAAGGGACTTTCTACTCAAAAAATGTTATTGTTTAAACACACAGTACTGTAGGGTCGATCGTCTTAAAATGACATGCTCTAATAGATTAAAGCATGTAATTTTTCGGCTATAATGGACCTTTAAATCTGTTTGCCCTACATAGATGTGTATGTGTTTTGTAGTAGTAACAGAGCTTTGACAACATACTTGTGTATAATTTGCTTGCTGTGCAATTAAATCATTTTATGCTTGTACCCCATAGACTTCCAGGACCTTCCAGGGTGCCAGCTGCGGGCAGCAGTACCAAGGGTCAGGGAACAGCAAATTTAAATCGAAGAAGTCAAAGCTTTAATAGCATTGACAAAAATAAACCACCTCATTATGCAAATGGTAATGAAAAAGGTAAGCATTTACAATAGATTGCTATAAAATGAATAGAGACATTGATGCATTAAATAAACAGTGTGTGTGAGAAGTGATTTCATAAAGAAATGCGTTAGTCACAACTCTGCTTGTTTTGTTTTATTTAGTATTTATGAGTAATGCCTTAACATTTAATTTAGTTTTGTTGTTTTTTTTTTTATTACATACGTCTACTGTAACCCCATTAAATTTTGCTTACTAAACAGTAAAAATAAGTTATCTGAAAGCTTAGAAGGAAAATTATAGATATAATTTCCTGCAGGAAAGAAAATTAACAGTTTTTATAATGAACTTTTCTTTGAAGTCAATGGAGATTTTTCTTTGTCAGGTCTTAAAAGTCCAACTAGTAAAGGAAGATATTTTACCACAAGATTTCTTCTGCTCTCCAGACTATGCGCTCTGTGAGCAGTCCCTATTTCCAAAAAGTATAAACTTATATAGTTTGTAGGATATCCTTATGCTTATCCTTGGCATTCTTAAAGTTCCCCACAGTGTCTGTCACTACCACCTCTTGGGGAAGTTTATTCCATGAATCAACCACTCTTTCTGTAAAGTGCTTCCTCAAATTACTCCTGAATATACTACCCTTCAGCTTGAGATCATGACCCCTTGTTCTTGAATTTTCCTTTTTATGTAAAATACCCACAGCCTCCGTTTTACTAAGCCCTTTAGTATACTTGAAAGTTGCTATCATATCACCTCTTTTCCTTCTCTCCTCTAAACTATACATATTTATGTCATTGAGCCTGTCCTGGAATGTTTTAATACAATGCCTTTTAACCTTTAAACCTGCTGTTTAGTTGTTCTTTGCACCCTTTTTAATTTAATTAGGTGCTAATCTGAGTGTAGTCTTGCAAGACACAATCATGGACAATAGGGGGCAGCCATTTATTTATGTTCCTTCAATGTACTTTAATTTTTTCTTCCTTAATTTGTTACCAAAGATCCATTTTACCTGCTGGAGTGTATTAAACTGTTTAAAAATAGCTCCTTTACCTTTATTTTGTCATGTGAAATAACTGCTCTGCTTTCTAAAAATGCTACCTATGCTGACAATTTCTGTACTGCAGTAATGGATACAGAAAAGCTATGTAAACAAGATCCATCAGGAAAATAATACAGTCCCAAAGGGGATGGGTGGGAATGGTTTGAAAAGATACTCAATAAATGTTAATTTTCAGTCGTTGTTTCAGACAGCGATAAGAAAAGGAAGCAGTGTTTATATTGAGTGATGAAATAATGAGATCTGTTCTACCTGCAAGCTCAGTTTAGACCATAGAATGAACCAGCACTAGAAATGCAAAGCTGCAGAGCCTTGCCCCATTAGGCTCAAAACATGTAGCAAAATTCCAAAGGAGCCGCAGCATTTCACTAATAAAAGTTTATATCTATTAGAAGGTAAAAAAGTACAACCTAGCCCCCCTGCAGCTCCTGTCAGGAGTCGGACTAGATTGTACTTTTTTACCTTCTAATAATTATGAACTTTTATTGGTAAAATGCTGCTGCTCCTTTGAAACTTTTCTAACAGCAAGCCCATTTTGATAGGTTAAAGTTTCAAAGAGTAAAGAGATATTTTTTATATAAAAAAATATGAACCTAAAAGAGCAATTTCCCATACATTTTTTAAACTGCAACTGGTATAAGAAGTCATTGGGGAAACCAATTTTACTGTATACTGTCCCTTTAAAGAATAGAAGCTTGTTAAAAATGATTACGACTGTGATACACTTTTATTTGTGGCTGTTTCAGTGATGTGCATCATGTAATGAAGACATTCAATATCTCATTTTGTCGATATTCATTTATAGAGTTGTTCAAAAGGAAATCTATTCATTTGCTATTTCCTGTGGGCAGTTTCAACTTAAATAAAGTTAATGGTTAAAATAGTAGCGTGTGCTAGTGCTACTGCTACAAACCAGCAACAAGCCAGCAACAGCACAAAAAAAGATTCCCCTCCCCTTTTTAATAAATGTGGTTTGAGTGTCAAGAACAAAAGTGAAGCTTACATACCTATTAACTGACACAGAAAAAGAAAACAGAGGGACTCATGGTACAGTTTCTTTTAGCTCACTATATCTTTCACAGAGGAGAAATATCCTGTAGCATATCAATCTTATCCTGCCATAACATACCAGTCAATTTTCCTTTGAACAAGGGAAAGTAATAAACCCCAGCAATATGTTTTGCACTCTCTAATTTGCATACACAAACAAGAAATATGCAACTGAACCTTACCGACGAGGCCTGGAGAGGTTGAAACATATGTCTGGAGTCTGTTATTTTGTCCCATTCAGATAAGAATTTCCTGGTAGTATTTCGGGCTGGACTGTCTTTTTGGTATGATCAGACTGATATTTATAAATTACTTAGCATTAATATATGGGTAATATTGACCATAACATTCTGCACAGTTGCTTACACTTAAAGGGATATGAAAGTCAAAATTAAACGTGCATGATTCAGATAGAGCATGTCATTTTAAGACACTTTCAAATTCACTTCTATTTTCAAATGTGATTCGTTCTCTTGATATCCATTGTTGAAAAAAAATATGTACATATCCTACACTAGTGGGAGCTTTCTGCTAATTGATGCCTGCACACATTTGTCTATTGTGATTGGTTAAGTAGATGTGTTCATCTAGCTGCCAATAGGGCAATGCTGTTCCTTCAGCAAAGGATAACAAGAGAATGAAGCAAATTTGATTTTAGAAGTAAATAGGAAAGTTGTTTAAAATTGTATGTTCTATCCAAATCATGAAATAATTGTTTTGGGTTTCCTGGCCTTTTAATTTAATGGGGCATTGTACTGTAAAATGTATTTCCCCTTTATTGTTTTCCAGTGACCTGCTTCATAATCCAAAACAAAGGGAAATGTATCCTTTATTCTATTTTTTTTATATAAAATAGCTGTTTTGCTAATATAAAAACATTACACAAAAGTAAAGGTGTTTATGCTAAACCTTTCTTTATAATTAATTGATTACTGATTATCTGGTATGACTATTGTATAGCATTGTATTTTTGTTTTTGGCATCCCATAGAACTTGTGGTTTGTATCCTCACTTTTAAGTTAGTTACACAAATTGTATTTTTAAGGGATTTTTTATTAATCATGACAGTGGCCACAAGATGGGGACAGTGCTCATTTAATGCATTACCATATTTTCCTTCCATCTTAACATTCTGGGATTCTAAATAAAAATGCTTCTTACTCCATATCAGGTGACAGCGTTCCACACCAAGTGCTACTGAAATGATGTACAATTTGTACAAGCAGAATATAATGATTTGTTGGAAAATACATAAAGTGATATAAAATGACATCACAAATATCTAACTCATATATATTAATCCTCAGTTTCTGTGTATGTTGATGCATATACATACATTTCCCTCTATATCAGTGAGGGACAACATATAGGGCCACAGATCAATATTTAGAAGCCTTATTGGCCCCATATTAATGTATAGCTATTAAACACACACACAATTAAAAAGCCCACTGTCACAGTGTCAGATTTAGGTAATTGTAGTTTACCCTCTATCTTCTGTTCTCTCCTCCAGGACGGCTCTTTTGAGTTATCTCACTAAGTCCCCAAAGCACATATTTTTATTCTGGTACCACAAAATCTATGGCACAAATTCTCAGTTCCACCTTTCCCAGGGGCCACAAAAACTAGTGTAAAGGGCCCCATGTGGCCCATGGGCTGCCACATGGTCACCTCTGCTCTAAATTGTTTACTTTTGTATGCTACAAATAAAAATTGAAGCTGCTTATAAAAATTGAAGTGACATTGTGCTGTACAATTTTCTCTTCTTTAATTATAAAACATTTCTGTTGTATTGCTATAGAATAACATATCAGCCGAGCCTAAACCTTCCTTTTTACTCCATTTGTTTTCCAAGATCCACCCACCATTTGTCTTATTTGGAGGAGCCAATCTGTGCTTTAGTATGCAGACAACAAGGCTAACCACTGTCATTATGTTACTATAAAGTTTCAACACTACTTTGCATTGTGTAGTATGCAAACATATTAACATTTTCAGAGTTAAGTTACATAATACATAAATACACATTTTATTTTTTTTAATGGGACTGTAAAGTAAAAAATACAACTTTCCAATTTTCTTCTGTTATCTAATTTGCTTTGTTCTTTTGGTATCTTTTGTTAAAAAGCATACATAGGTAGACTCAGGAGCACCAATGCACTACTAGGATCTAGCTGCTCTTATTGGCTCACCCAATGTATTTAGCTAGCTCCCAGTAGTGCAATGTTGCTCCTTCCGTAAAGGATATCAAGAGAATGAAGCAAATGCCCTAATAGAAATAAATTGGAACGTTGTTTAAAATTGTATGCTCTGTCTAAACTATAAAATACAATTTTAGTGTTTTTATTGTCTTTTTGTATCCTATTAAGGCTCAAATTAAAGAATATTTTTATTCTCACAAATATGCAATGCATTTCACATTTTTATTTACTTGCTCCATTTCTATTCAGAAACAATGTGTGTAACCTGCAGATGCACCCTTTGGTTTATAGAAAGAGGGAATATGGGTCATAAAAGTTTGCACATGTATCAAAGAGTTGTTAACAAAGCTCAATAATATTTGCTTAACCCCTTAGTGACCAGACCATTTTTCAATTTTCTTACCCTTTAGGACCAGGGCTATTTTGTGTTTAGCTGTAATTTTCCTCTTACTCATTTACTGTACCCACACATATTATATACCTTTTTTTGCAATTAAATGGACTTTCTAACGATATCATTATTTTCATCATATCATATAATTTACAAAAACATTTTTTTATAAAATATGATGAAAAAAACAAACACTTTTTCTAACTTTGACCCCCAAAATCTCTTACGCATCTACAACCACAAAAAAAACCCCAAGCTAAATAGTTTCTAAATTTTGCCCTGATATTAGAAATACCCAATGTTTACATGTTCTTTGCTTTTTTGTGTGCAAATTATAGGGCAATAAGTACAAGTAGCCCTTTGCTATTTCCAAACCATTTTTTCCAAAATTTGCATAAGTTACATTTCTCCAACATTGGTGTGTCCGGTCCACGGCGTCATCCTTACTTGTGGGATATTCTCTTCCCCAACAGGAAATGGCAAAGAGTCCCAGCAAAGCTGGTCACATGATCCCTTCTAGGCTCCGCCCACCCCAGTCATTCTCTTTGCCGTTGCACAGGCAACATCTCCACGGAGATGGTTAAGAGTTTTTTGGTGTTTAAATGTAGTTTTTATTCTTCTATCAAGTGTTTGTTATTTTAAAATAGTGCTGGTATGTACTATTTACTCTGAAACAGAAAAGGATGAAGATTTCTGTTTGTAAGAGGAAGATGATTTTAGCAGACAGTAACTAAAATCGGTTGCTGTTTCCACATAGGACTGTTGAGATGAAGTAACTTCAGTTGGGGGAAACAGTTAGCAGTCTTTTCTGCTTAAGGTATGACTAGCCATATTTCTAACAACACTGTGTAATGCTGGAAGGCTGTCATTTCCCCTCATGGGGACCGGTAAGCCATTTTCTTAGTCAAAAACAAACAGAATAAAGGGCTTATTAGGGGCTAAAAAAATGGTAGACATTTTTATGGGCTAAATCGATTGCTTTATTTGTGCATATTATTCAGATTTAGGCTAATAATTGGCATTTATAATCTTGGGGAACGTTTATAAAACGGCAGGCACTGTATTGGACACCTTTTTCAGTCAGGGGGCCTTTCTAGTCATAGACTGAGCCTCATTTTCGCGCCATTAATGCGCAGTTGTTTTTTGAGAGCAGGGCATGCAGATGCATGTGTGAGGATCTAAGAATCTCTGAAAAAGCTTTTAGAAGGCGTCATTTGGTATCGTATTCCCCTCAGGGCTTGGTTGGGTCTTAGCAAAGACTATATCTGGGACTGTATAGGGGTTAAATTGAAAAACGGCTCCGGTTCCGTTATTTTAAGGGTTAAAGCTCTGAAATTTGGTGTGCAATACTTTTAAGGCTTTAAGACACTGTGGTAAAATTTTGGTAATTTTTGAACAATTCCTTCATACTTTTTCACATATTCAGTAATAAAGTGTTTTCTGTTTGAAATTTAAAGTGACAGTAACGGTTTTATTTTAAAACGTTTTTTGTGCTTTGTTGACAAGTTTAAGCCTGTTTAACATGGCTGTACCTTCAGATAAGCTATGTTCTATATGTATGAAAGCCAATGTGTCTCCCCATTTAAATTTATGTGATAATTGTGCCATAGCGTCCAAACAAAGTAAGGACAGTACTGCCACAAATAATGATATTGCCCAAGATGATTCCTCAAATGAGGGGAGTAAACATGATAGTACATCATCTCCTACTGTGTCTACACCAGTTTTGCCCATGCAGAAGGCCCCTAGTACATCTATTGCGCCAATACTTATTACCATGCAACAATTAACGGCTGTAATGGATAACTCCATAGCAAATCTTTTATCCAAAATGCCTACTTATCAGAGAAAGCGCGATTGCTCTGTTTTAAATACTGAAGAGCAAGAGGACGCTGATGATAATTGTTCTGTCATACCCTCACACCAATCTGAAGGGGCCATGAGGGAGGTTTTGTCTGAGGGAGAAATTTCAGATTCAGGAAAAATTTCTCATCAAGCTGAACCTGATGTTGTGACATTTAAATTTAAATTAGAAGATCTCCGCGTACTGCTTAAGGAGGTGTTATCTACTCTGGATGATTGTGACAATTTGGTCATTCCAGAGAAATTATGCAAGATGGACAGGTTCCTAGAGGTTCCGGTGCCCCCCGGCGCTTTTCCTATACCCAAGCGGGTGGCGGACATAGTAAATAAAGAGTGGGAAAAGCCCGGCATACCTTTTGTTCCTCCCCCTATATTTAAGAAATTATTTCCTATGGTCGACCCCAGAAAGGACTTATGGCAGACAGTCCCCAAGGTCGAGGGGGCAGTTTCTACTCTAAACAAACGCACTACTATTCCTATCGAAGATAGTTGTGCTTTCAAAGATCCTATGGATAAAAAATTGGAAGGTTTGCTTAAAAAGATTTTTGTACAGCAAGGCTACCTTCTACAACCAATTTCATGCATTGTTCCTGTCACTACGGCAGCGTGGTTCTGGTTCGAGGAACTAGAAAAGTCGCTCAGTAGAGAAACTCCATATGAGGAGGTTATGGACAGAGTTCACGCACTTAAATTGGCTAACTCTTTTATTTTAGATGCCTCTTTGCAATTAGCAAAATTAGCGGCAAAAAATTCAGGGTTTGCTATCGTGGCGCGCAGAGCGCTTTGGCTAAAGTCTTGGTCAACGGATGTGTCATCCAAGACAAAATTGCTTAACATTCCTTTCAAAGGTAAAACTTTATTTGGACCTGATTTGAAAGAGATTATTTCAGACATCACTGGGGGAAAGGGCCACGCCCTTCCACAGGATAGGTCTTTTAAGGCTAAAAATAAACCCAATTTTCGTCCCTTTCGCAGAAATGGACCAGCCTCTAATTCTGCATCCTCTAAGCAAGAGGGTAATGCCTCACAACCCAAACCAGCCTGGAAACCAATGCAAGGCTGGAACAAGGGTAAGCAGGCCAAGAAGCCTGCCACTGCTAACAAAACAGCATGAAGGAGTAGCCCCCGATCCAGGACCGGATCTGGTGGGGGGCAGACTTTCTCTCTTTGCTCAGGCTTGGGCAAGAGATGTTCAGGATCCTTGGGCGCTAGAAATAGTTTCTCAAGTTTATCTCCTGGAATTCAAGGAACTACCCCCAAGGGGAAGGTTCCACAAGTCTCACTTATCCTCAAACCAAATAAAGAGACAGGAATTCTTACATTGTGTAGAAGACCTGTTAAAGATGGGAGTGATACACCCAGTTCCAATAAAGGAACAAGAAATGGGATTTTATTCCAATCTGTTTGTAGTTCCCAAAAAAGAGGGAACGTTCAGACCAATTTTGGATTTGAAGATCCTAAACAAATTTCTCAGGGTACCATCGTTCAAAATGGAAACCATTCGAACGATTCTACCCACCATCCAGGAAAGTCAATTTATGACTACCGTGGATCTAAAGGATGCGTACCTACATATCCCTATCCACAAGGAACATCATCAGTTCCTAAGGTTCGCTTTTCTGGACAAACATTACCAGTTTGTGGCTCTTCCATTCGGATTAGCCACTGCTCCAAGGATTTTCACAAAGGGGCTAGGGTCCCTTCTAGCGGTTCTAAGACCAAGGGGCATTGCAGTAGTATCTTACTTGGACGACATTCTAATACAAGCGTCGTCCCTGTCAAAGGCAAAGGCTCATATGGACATCGTTCTAGCCTTTCTCACATCTCACGGATGGAAGGTGAACAAAGAAAAGAGTTCTCTGTCCCCGTCAACAAGAGTTCCCTTCTTGGGAACAATAATAGATTCCTTAGAAATGAGGATTTTTCTGACAGAGGTCAGAAAATCAAAACTTCTAAGCTCTTGTCAAGTGCTTCATTCTGTTCCTCGTCCTTCCATAGCGCAGTGCATGGAAGTAATAGGATTGATGGTTGCAACAATGGACATAGTTCCCTTTGCACGAATTCATCTAAGACCATTACAACTGTGCATGCTCAAACAGTGGAATGGGGATTATACAGACTTGTCTCCAATGATTCAAGTAGATCAAAAGACCAGAGATTCACTCCGTTGGTGGCTGACCCTGGACCATCTGTCTCAGGGAATGAGCTTCCGCAGGCCAGAGTGGGTCATTGTCACGACCGACGCCAGTTTAGTGGGCTGGGGTGCGGTCTGGGAATCCCTGAAAGCTCAGGGTCTATGGTCTCGGGAGGAGTCTCTTCTCCCGATAAACATTCTGGAACTGAGAGCGATATTCAATGCTCTCAGAGCTTTGCCTCAACTAGCAAAGGCCAAATTCATAAGGTTCCAATCAGACAACATGACGACTGTTGCTTATATCAATCATCAAGGGGGAACAAAGAGTTCCCTGGCGATGAAAGAAGTGACCAAAATAATTCAATGGGCGGAGGATCACTCCTGCCACTTGTCTGCGATCCACATCCCAGGAGTGGAAAATTGGGAAGCGGATTTTCTGAGTCGTCAGACATTTCATCCGGGGGAGTGGGAACTCCATCCGGAAATCTTTGCCCAAATAACTCAATTATGGGGCATTCCAGACATGGATCTGATGGTGTCTCGTCAGAACTTCAAGGTTCCTTGCTACGGGTCCAGATCCAGGGATCCCAAGGCGACTCTAGTAGATGCACTAGTAGCACCTTGGACTTTCAACCTAGCTTACGTATTCCCACCGTTTCCTCTCATTCCCAGGCTGATAGCCAGGATCAATCAGGAGAGGGCCTCGGTGATCTTGATAGCTCCTGCGTGGCCACGCAGGACTTGGTATGCAGACCTGGTGAATATGTCATCGGCTCCACCATGGAAGCTACCTTTGAGACAGGACCTTCTTGTTCAAGGTCCATTCGAACACCCAAATCTGGTCTCCCTCCAACTGACGGCTTGGAGATTGAACGCTTGATTCTATCAAAGCGTGGGTTTTCAGATTCGGTGATAGATACTCTGGTTCAGGCCAGAAAACCTGTAACTAGAAAAATTTACCATAAAATATGGAAAAAATATATCTGTTGGTGTGAATCCAAAGGATTCCCATGGAATAAGATAAAAATTCCTAAGATTCTCTCCTTTCTTCAAGAAGGTTTGGAGAAAGGATTATCTGCAAGTTCTCTAAAGGGACAGATCTCTGCTTTATCGGTCTTACTACACAAAAGACTGGCAGCTGTGCCAGATGTTCAAGCTTTTGTTCAGGCTCTGGTTAGGATCAAGCCTGTTTACAGACCTTTGACTCCTCCCTGGAGTCTAAATCTAGTTCTTTCAGTTCTTCAAGGGGTTCCATTTGAACCCTTACATTCCATAGATATTAAGTTACTATCTTGGAAAGTTTTGTTTTTGGTTGCAATTTCTTCTGCTAGAAGAGTTTCAGAGTTATCTGCTCTGCAGTGTTCTCCTCCTTATCTGGTGTTCCATGCAGATAAGGTGGTTTTGCGTACTAAGCCTGGTTTTCTTCCTAAAGTTGTTTCTAACAAAAATATTAACCAGGAGATAGTTGTACCTTCTTTGTGTCCGAATCCAGTTTCAAAGAAGGAACGTTTGTTACACAATTTGGACGTTGTCCGTGCTCTAAAGTTCTATTTAGAGGCTACTAAAGATTTCAGACAAACATCTTCCTTGTTTGTTGTTTATTCTGGTAAAAGGAGAGGTCTAAAAGCGACTTCTACCTCTCTTTCCTTTTGGCTTAAAAGCATTATCCGATTGGCTTATGAGACTGCCGGACGGCAGCCTCCTGAAAGAATCACAGCTCACTCCACTAGGGCTGTGGCTTCCACATGGGCCTTCAAGAACGAGGCTTCTGTTGACCAGATATGTAAGGCAGCGACTTGGTCTTCACTGCACACTTTTGCCAAATTTTACAAATTTGATACTTTTGCTTCTTCGGAGGCTATTTTTGGGAGAAAGGTTTTGCAAGCTGTGGTGCCTTCCGTTTAGGTGACCTGATTTGCTCCCTCCCTTCATCCGTGTCCTAAAGCTTTGGTATTGGTTCCAACAAGTAAGGATGACGCCGTGGACCGGACACACCAATGTTGGAGAAAACAGAATTTATGCTTACCTGATAAATTACTTTCTCCAACGGTGTGTCCGGTCCACGGCCCGCCCTGGTTTTTTAATCAGGTCTGATGAATTATTTTCTCTAACTACAGTCACCACGGTACCATATGGTTTCTCCTATATATATTTCCTCCTGTCCGTCGGTCGAATGACTGGGGTGGGTGGAGCCTAGGAGGGATCATGTGACCAGCTTTGCTGGGACTCTTTGCCATTTCCTGTTGGGGAAGAGAATATCCCACAAGTAAGGATGACGCCGTGGACCGGACACACCGTTGGAGAAAGTAATTTATCAGGTAAGCATAAATTCTGTTTTTAACACTGATATCTGTCAGAAATCCCTGAATAACCCTTTACATGTATATATATATATTTTTTTAGTAGACAACCCAAAGTATTGATCTAGGCAAATTTTGGTATATTTCATGCCACCATTTCCCCGCCAAATGCCATCAAATAAAAAAAAATATTGTTAACATTTTCACAAACTTTAGGCTTCTCAAATGATTTACAAACAGCTTGTGCAATTATTGCACAAATGGTTGTAAATGCTTATCTGGGATTCTCTTTGTTCAGAAATAGCAGACATATATGGCTTTGACATTGCTTTTTGGTAATTAGAAGGCTGCTAAATGCCGCTGTGCACCAACTTGTATTATGCCCAGCAGTGATGTGGTTAATTAGGTAGCTTGTAGGGTTAATTTTAGCTGTAGTGTAGTAGATAATCCAAAGTATTGATCTAGGCCAATTTTGGTATATTTCATGCCACCATTTCACCGCCAAATGCCATCAAATAAAAAAAATTGTTCACTTTTTCACAAACCTTAGGTTTCTCACTTAAATTATTTACAAACAGTTTGTTCAATTATGGCACAAATGGTTGTAAATGCTTATCTGGGATTCCCTTTGTTCAGAAATAGCAGACATATATGGCTTTGGCATAGCTTTTTGGTAATTAGAAGGCCGCTAATTGCCGCTGTACACCACATGTATGCCCATCAGTGAAGGGGTTAATAAGTTGACTTGTAGGGTTAATTTTAGCTTTAATGTAGAGATCAGCCTCCCACCTGATACATCCCACCCTCTGATCCCTCCCTGACCCCTCTTAAACAGCTCTCTTCCCTCCCCTACCCCACAATTGTCACTGCCATCTTAAGTACTGGTAGAAAGTCTGCCAGTACTAAAATATAAGGCTTTTTTTAAATTTAATTTTGTTTAATATTTATTCTGCAGTGTTGGATCACCCCAAACAGCTCTCTAACCCTCCCTCTAACCCTGGCTGTCTGCCAGTACCCAGTTTGCTGAAAATGCGCTTTATTTATTTATTTATTTTATAGTGTAGCTGCCCCCTCGCTTCCAGAGCTTGAAATCCCTGAGGACGTGCCAGGCACTTCCTTGGTCATTAAGGGGTTAATGAAATACAAATTGTGTTGGCATAAGCAGGGCCATAACTACAGGAGTCTATTACGTCTATTACCCAACTAAAGGATTCAATTTAGATAGGGGCAAAAACTCTAGGGGGCCCATCTGGCCTAGATTTTAATAGTAACTTAGCTACATAGGGGCTAGTAGCCCCAGGCTACAATTTTATCATGTCTGGCCCCTTGGTGTGGCCCCATACAGAAAAAAAATAGTGTAAGGAACGTGTTTGAATTTGCCTTTACAAATCTGATGACAGGGCTTCCAAGATGGCCACCACAGTTCTGCTGTACAGAAATACCTGCCACCATATTTTTACAAGGATTGCATATTCTCTAGTGTGGACTAACCAAGGGGGAAGGATGACTCACCGTAATAGAGAATAACAGAGAAGTGGCTCATTTTGCTCATATATGGTGGCAGCTCAGAATATTGTCATTATAAACAGCCAGAAAGGGTGCTGTTGAAATGGAGAGCCCCTCCACAGTACTCACTGAGGGGCCATTTGAGGGCTAGTTATGGTCCTGGGCATAAGATTCCACACTATTATCTGAAAAACTCTGATATGTATTCACTTGCAAAAAAAGTATATTAGGAACAACACTGATTTGTAAATGTTGGTAACAGTCTATAGTTTTCTTATTTTGTTGTTTACCTTTTACAGAATCACCAAAAGGCCCTCCACAGTCTGCAGGCATGAATGGAAATGTGCAATACCCCACTAGCCCTAGTCAACAGGTGGTCTCTGCCATACCTTCTCCAAGTGCCAGTAAACCTTGGCGGAGTAAATCTATGAATGTCAAACATAGTGCCACTTCTACCATGCTCTCTGTAAAGCAGCCCAGCCCAGCAACCTCCCCTACAGCAACAGACAGACTAAAACCTCCATTGTCAGAAGGAGTTAAAACATCTTCGTCTGGGCAAAAATCCATGCTGGAAAAATTTAAACTAGTTAATACTAGGGTAGCTATGAGATCTCAATCATCTTCAAATGAAGTTATAAAAGAAGATGAAATATTATCAGAATGTGGAGAAAATGATGGGAGCTCAACCTTTAGTAGTCCAAAAATATCTCACAAATTGACTCCTCCGAAAGCTGGAAGCAAAAATCTCAGCAATAAAAAGAGTTTGCCTCAGCCAAAAGAAAAGGATGATAGAAGTAAGGACAAATGTAAATCAAACCCAGAGAAAGCTTCTAGAGAAGAAAAAGATCAGACGTCTGAGGGATCTAAAAAAAGTTCCAAAATAGCAAGCTTGATCCCAAAAGGTAACAAAACTGCTGCTGTAAAAAAAGAAAGTTTAATTCCTTTATCGAGTGGGATACCTAAGCCTGGGTCAAAAGTGCCTGCAGCAAAGCAGACCACATCTCCAGGATCTGCTGTTGCAAAAGAACTAGAAAAAAGTAGGACTTCAAAAGGAAGTCAGACACTATCCTCTCAGAAGTCCCATACAAGTGAAAAAGCAACAACACCTTCAGAAGGGAAGTCTGCTGCATCCTCCACAAATCACTCAACGTCAACTGGTGGAACTGGTGCAACCGTCCAGTTTTCAGGAAATGGGGCCGTGCAGCTACCCCAGCAGCAGTACACACACCCCAACACTGCAACTGTGGCACCTTTCATTTATAGGTAAGATCAGTCTTTAAAAGCTGTTTACTTTGACACTAGCAAAAAGTGCAAATTTGTACTGTTATGATTCGTGGGATAGAACAATACTGGCAAAACTCTCACTGCTCTATTGGTGGATAGTCACAAATCATAATCATCAACATACCATAATAATAACTAACACAATGTTAGATAGCATGTTCCAACATTTTATTAGCTGTGTAACTGTAAGAATAACAAAACTGTTGTATTGAGCAACAATTCAATTTATACACACATATCTATATATAGCTATGTAGCATGATATGCTTAAACTTGTGTATAGTGCATACCTTCTAACATCCCGATCCTGAGAGATTGACATAGGTTTGGAGGTCTTGCTTGCTTTCCACTTCTTCTCTGTGTGCTGGTTTTCAGGAACTGCTTTAGTTATCCCCAGGACACAATCCGCCTTCCCACAACCTTACGGCTACCCCCTCCTATGCACTGCCCACAGGTTTCCCAACCTCTCCTCAAGGAAATGTTGGAAATTATGGTTAGGTAACTTATTTTCTTTGTGAAGTAAACTGTATGGGGAGTGATGCAGTAAGCTGTATTGGGAGAAGTATTATCTGCTGTACAAATGCACTTATTGTAGAGCAACCCACAATGATTGAAGAAGGTGTATATGCTTCCACAGTATCCATAAAGGCAGGCATGTGTCACAGTTTTCCCTATCCCTACTCAGCACTCACACTGAAGCAGTGGAGTACTCCTAGCTCTTCCCTGCACTCCACTCGTGTACATGCTCTAAGCTGTCTCCAGCAGTTCCTGTGCAGCAGCATTATTCAGTTCCTGCTCAGGAATCCAGGAAAGAGGTAAATGCGATCTGATAGCAGTCAGAATACGGCAGTACAGGAGCCAATCGGTCCTCTAGAAGTAAGGGCCTAGTCTCAGTTAATGCCTCTGAGACCCTTATAGTTATATAAATTCCTTCTTTGCCTAATGAAACATGTTGCAGTTGCAGGACAGAGCACTTTACTGTGGCACTGTTGTGTGCCTCTGAGTTTTACCTCCGCAAATAAGTTTAATGCATTGCTAAAGTCCACTCTGTAGCACCAATGCACTTCCGCGGTTAAAGGGACACTGAACCCAAATTTTGTCTTTCATGATTCAGATAGAGCATGCAATTTTAAGCAAATTTCTAATTTCTCCTATTATCATTTTTTTCTTAGTTCTCTTAATATATTTATTTGAAATAGTAGGAATGTAAGCTTACGAGCTGGCCCATCTTTGGTTGAGCACCCTGGATAGCGCTTGTTGATTGGTGGTTACATTTAGCCACCAATCAGCAAGCGCTACCCAAGTGCTGAACCAAAAATTGCATGCTGTATCTGAATCATGAAAGAAAAATTTGGGATTAGTATCACTTTAAGCTTCAAGCGGCTAGGTATCGGCAGTCCTGATTGGCTCACTGGCTTTTCCCAGTTCACAAAGCTGAAGTGCTTTGGCACTCCAGAGATGCTTTTATTATGTTTTTTTTAACCCCTTTGAAGATGTTAAGACATAGTTAGGGGCATGCAGCCGTGAAACAAGTAAAATACTCTAACATAATGTATTAAAGGGACATTCTCAATCACTTCAATTTAATGCAACATATCTTTTAAATAATGACTAGAAAATATCACCCTGAACATCTTTATGTAAAAAGGAAGAAATTTTACCTAAAATTTCCTCAGTAGCTATATACTGTTTTAAAATTAATGTAAGCAGCCAATCAGAATGCTTGTCCAGGGACTTGCAAAGGAACGTGCATCTGGCATGTGCAACCACAATCACTTTATTCCCCTTCTCATTTTAAGGATTTTTACTAATGAATCTTATGAGATTATGGTAAAATCTCATGAGATCACAGTAAAGTGTAAACCCAGCACTGAAGATGCTGATTGACTGCTGTTGTATTTTTGACCATGCAGATAAGAGAAAAAAGAGTAGGATACTCTTACTTTGGTGAGCTGAAGAAATGTCAAGGTAAAATACCTTCGTTTTTTACCTAGAGATGTTCATGTGATATTGTCTAGTCAGCTTTTTATAAATATCAGGGGCGGAACTACCATTGGTGTAGCAATGGGGCCCATAACAGCCAATCAAAACATAAGCATGTCCAGAATGTGTACAATCTGAATGCAGGGGGCATTTTATTACTGCAGGTTGTAGGTCCATCTATCCCTCAAAATCATTATACAGAGCAGCATGTCTTTAGTACCATTGGGGCCCAAAAAATGTTTGCACCAGGGCCCTCTGTTGTTGTCCCCTACTGATAAATATGATGCACCACTTCAACGTGACAGCATACAGGTAACCTTTAAGTCCTAAAAATGGCAATAAGTGAATGAAAACATTTGAGCATTGTCCCTTATTTATCCTTTGACTCTGGCACATCCAACATTTTTTTTTTATTTTTTTTTTAATTTAGGACCAATCCATATTGGTGGCAATTGTCTGGGGAACCACATTACCTAAAATCCATATGTTAAAGATAACACCTCAAAATAAAATATTTAAAATATTTATAAAACATTAAAAATCAACTAGAAAATAGTTGCAATTGTTGAATTTAATTAACTGTATATACTGATGAAACTTACATTTAAATTGAACACGTGTGTAATTACGTCATGATTACGAATATCGTTTTTCTGTTCAGTATTGTTAAGGGCACAGATGGGACCTACAGACCATCTACAGAAAATGGATAGTTAATAAGCTTCTGAAAGGGACAGTGTACTGTAAATGTTCTCTCTTTTAAAGGGATACTAAACCCAAACTTTTTCTTTCATGATTCAGATAGAGGATGCAATTCTTAGCAACTTTCTAATTCAATCCTTTTATAATTTTTTCTTCGTTTTCTTGCTATCTTTATTTGAAAATGCAGTAATGTAAGGTTAGGAGCCTGCCCATTTTTGGTTCAGCACCTGGAAAGAGCTTGCTGATTTGTTTGCTACATTTAGCCACCAATCAGCAAGCGCTACCCAGGTGCCAAACCAAAAATGGGCTGACTCCTATGCTTACATCACTGCTTTTAAAATAAATATTGCAAAAGAACGAAGAAAAATTGATAATAGGATTAAATTAGAAAGTTTCTTAAAATTGCATGCTCTATCTGACTTATGAAAGACAAAAATGTGGGTTTAGTGTCCCTTTAATGTGTTTACAGTGATCCATTTTACCTGATGGAGTGTATTAAATTGTTTACAATTTTTTTGTAAACAGACAGATAAGATAAAGAGGCCTTTGTGCATAAAAATAAGAATGTCTGCTTTCCATTAAAGCTCAGCCCATTTAAATGATTTGTAAACAAGCAAACACTGCTATTTCATAAAGAAAAGGAACACTAAAGGATCAATTTCACACACACTTTATACTCTACACTAAAAACTCATTAAGCGGAAAACAATTTTACATTACACTGCCCCTTTAAGGAGTGTGATTTTTTTTTTATGCTAGATACTATCACATAGAATTTATCTCTTCTGTTTTGAGGCTGATCATGTCTGATTCATACATTATTATTATGAGATGGGCTGTAGGTCTCATGACTGGGCTCATTTACTTAAACCGCAAAGTAAACCGGCCTTTTTCAGACAATTTCTACAAAATAAATAAATAAATAAAAAGAAACTATTACCATCATCAGTTTCTATTCCAGTCTGAGACCTAAAATTACATTTTATTTTGTACATTTCACTCTCATTTCCGCTTACCTCACTATCAGCACAGCTAAAGCTAGGCCTCTTGATATTTTTTCTTTGCTGACTTCAGAGGCGGTACAGTTAATCAGAAGCTATAGTTCCTGCTATATTGCAAAATGTCAGAGTGGTTGCCTGCGACACTGCTTAGAATTACTGACATCCTGTTACAGTCCTGGTTTCTAGCACAGCTTTTCCTGGAAGTAAACACTGAATTGCCTGTGACTGAGGCCCCAATATTCAAAACATCAAGACTGTTGAGAAACTGCCTCACTGGCCTTGTCGACCTCACAGTCCAACGGTCTGTTGAGATACTCAAAGAATTGGGGCATATCTGAGCAATCCCTTGTAGGCACACTTCAAATATTGTCGTGGGGACCTAAGTTTTATTACAGTTACTCTAACTATCTCAGGCAATGTAGTCTCGACAGCTTATAGCTGGTGAGACAAACATGTCCGCTACCCTTCTCGCAACCTGCACTTTGCTGATTCGAACATATCGATCTTGTGTTGATGTGTCTAAATCAAAGTGCAGGCTACTCCTGTGGCACCAAGCTGGATTTCTCGCATGACTATTGCCTAAGAGGTAGAAACATCACCTCTCTGCCTGATAGCGAAAATAGCATTCTGCCGGTGGGCTGCCTTAGCAGATCAGTGAAGGCGATCACTTAGAACAAGTAAAGGAGCTTTCAGCATTTTATACTCCATGAATGAAAGTCCCCTTTATTTGTTCCAATGGTAAATTCTAACATTTCAGAAAAGCTAGGATTTACCATCACTTTAAAGTATTGGAGATATCTTAAAAGGTATTTAATGGTTGCTTGCTATTATTTCATACATAAATATATATTTGAAAATATATGTTTGTTTAAAATAATAGAAAGCATCATTAAATTCCTTTTAATCTATAGAAAATGCTTTAAACAATATGCATTGCACATGACTATGCAAATAATTTAAACATTGACCCCTAAACTGTCATAGCCTAAAACTAAAGCCCTACACACAAGTAATCATTATTAAAAATGATGCATTGTTATGTTGAATGCATATTGTTTAAATGTTTTCATATAAAGTGTAATTAATGTTGCTTGTGTATTATTTATTATTAAAGACAGTATAATTAACATTATAGTTCTACATATCTGCATACCAGTTATGTAAAAATATAATTTAATGCTACTGACTACTATAACATAAATATATAAACATATATATCTAAGTTGTTATCACTAATAAACACAAAATATTGAATATCAGAGCAAGGCCTGAATACATTATATCTACAATGTGTGAAATAAAATGCGTGGCCATGTATAATGCAAATTAGTTTAAATATTAGATATATAAATTAAAATGTAGATATTCTTGCTTGATGCACTTATAATCTTAAATATAAATATATTTTTCAAATAGATATTTATGTTATAAAAGACAGTTGCATTATAATTATAGTATTACATAATTGCATGCCTGTTATGTAATAATACAATTTTAATACTAATGCCTTTTGTAACATAAATATAACTGTTAAAATATATATTTGTTTACAATAAAACACACAGGAAAATATAGATAAATATTAATTTATATGCAATAGTTAAAGGATATGCATCATACATAAGAATGCATAATATTTTGAGAATTATAGATAAATGCACTATTAACCCCTAAGCTGCCCTAACCTAATCACCTAATCAAACCACATACAGGTATGGTGGGTGGTTAGTTGATTAAGGCCTAATAAATGATAACCATTATTAATCACCTAATCAACCCCTATAAAGGTATGAGGGATGGTTAGATTAAGGCCTAATAAATGGTAACCATCAATAATCAAACCCCATAAAGGTATGGGGAGTGTTTAGTTGATAAAGGCTTAATAAATGGTAACCATCATTAATCACCTAATCAACCCCACTTACAGGTATAGGGGTGGTTAGTTGATTAAGGCCTAATAAGTGGTAACCATCAATAATCAACCCCCATAAAGGTATGGGGGATGATTAGTTGATTAAGGCCTATTAAATGGTAACCATCATTAATCACCAAATCAATCACCATACAGTTATGAGGGATGGTTAGGAGATTAAGGCCTAATAAATGGTAACCATCAATAATCAACCTCCATAAAGGTATGAGGAGTGGTTAGTTGATTAAGGCCTAATAAGTGGTAACCATCAATAATCACCTAATCAACCCCCATACAGGTATGAGGGGTGGTTAGGAGCTTAAGGCCTAACAATGGTAACCATAAATAATCACTTAATCAACCCCCAGGGAGTCAGATTTGCTCATACCCAGAACTGACAAAATAAAAAACTTAGGTTTTGAAAATCCTCTGCTCTTGGGGGAGGGCTACATTGAAAATTTCTAAGTGCTAATTTTGCAAGAAAACAAATAAGTAATTTGCTGTTTTTTACACAACCTGTTTATTTTTGTGTTTACTTTTATTTAGCATACTTGTTTTTACCAAACTAGCACTGTTTAATATCCCTTTAAAAAAATAAATAAATTAAAAAAACAAATGAAAGGTGTAAAAATGACCTCAGGTTTTCATGGGTCAGCTGCAGGAAGAGACAGTATTTTTGCACAGGAATCTTCGTAATGGAACATTTATTGGCGAGTGCTACTGGGGTGAGCCAGGATAATTAAATATAAAACTGTCTATTGCATATATTTTAAATTGCCATAATTACAGCAATTTGTTTCTCTTCGAACACTTTTAGTTGGTTTAATACACATTCCTTTTTATTTGTGTTTTAGCACAACTGATTTACACATTGACACAGGTTAACTTGCACAGTATGAATTTATGGCATGGTTGTTGGTACTAGTCCCAGAGAAATCCAACTTAAAGTTTCATCCTTACAAGGTTATTAAAATTTACTATGATTATGCTGGGTAATAATTACAACTGCTGATACCAGCAGTGCTAAATTTAGAGGCCAATTTTATACATAATAGCTTTTTGTGTCCCCATCCTGTAATAAAATATAAAATTATTACAAAAATAAAACTATTTTTTACTTAAAGGGACAATGAACCCAAATTTTTTCTTTTGTGATTCAGATAGATCAGTGGTTGCCAACCGCGGTCCTCAAGGACCCCCAACAGTCCTGGTTTTCATTATAGCTGAACCAGTGCACAGGTGAAATAATCAGCTGATGGATGAGAGCAGGTTGGTTACAGATCAGCTGATTATTTCCGTTTAAGAGTTTAAAGTAGAGGAATATTCCTATATTAGTAGTGCTTATACGTTCCCCAACATAATTAGCTCCTATCTATAGGGAGGAAGATTGTCTTTCCCTCGTCAGAGTAAATAAAGAAGTGGGGAGGTGCTCAATATCCTGTGTTAACATAGAAATATGAGAAGAAGAAATGGATATACATGAGCACTCAAAATAGGCTAATAATAATTCGTAATGTGAGTAGATGTGTAGAACTGGGTTATATCTACATAAAACATAACTTTTATTAAATTAAATAAAAAGTATATATAGGTGATGAACATTCACTCCGTGTGTTGTGTATTAAAAATAAAAATTAAAAGGATGAATGCTGCAGTGCCAAATAATGGCCATACAAATTATGTCAAGTGGGTAACTGGTAGTCTCAAGTACTGTTAAGTACTTAGCATTAGCAACAAATGTTAATCCAATATAAGGAAGGAAGATACATTTCCACGAATGATGATGCTAAGTGCAGAGCTCAGCTTTGGTGAGCCTGAATTAGCATCGCAAGTTCTGTATATAGTTACACATAAGGGTTAAACTGTAAGGAAGTCTATCTGAATTAAATGTCAGGACAGAGTCCTACACTAGTTAGTTGTAAACACTATGCCGCTATCTTGTATATGTTGCTAAAAACAAATATTCCCACAAGACGTGTGTGTGTGGATGGTGTATCTGGCAGGGGTGTACCATAATATGCTCACGGATTGCACAAAAAACTAATCTAAAAAAGAGGATTGACCTCGCACAAATTATCTAGCTAGTGCAATACTGGAGCGGTACTACACCCTGTCAGAGTCCCATACTAAATGTCTAAATAATTGACAATTATATACTAGTGACCGCAATAAGGTTTAACACTTATGCCCAAAAAGGCTAAAGAAGTGAAAGGAGTATATCAATATACGTATATAATAACGCGTCAAAGCGTATCCAAATTATGCACACACACACACACTATCAAACTGTCAGCATTCAAATCGAGCGCCTGATGCGCATTTCGCCACCTCCGTGGCTTTCTCAAAGGCGGAGGTGGCGAAATGCGCATCAGGCGCTCGATTTGAATGCTGACAGTTTGATAGTGTGTGTGTGTGCATAATTTGGATACGCTTTGACGCGTTATTATATACTTATATTGATATACTCCTTTCACTTCTTTAGCCTTTTTGGGCATAAGTGTTAAACCTTATTGCGGTCACTAGTATATAATTGTCAATTATTTAGACATTTAGTATGGGACTCTGACAGGGTGTAGTACCGCTCCAGTATTGCACTAGCTAGATAATTTGTGCGAGGTCAATCCTCTTTTTTTAGATTAGTTTTTTGTGCAATCCGTGAGCATATTATGGTACACCCCTGCCAGATACACCATCCACACACACACGTCTTGTGGGAATATTTGTTTTTAGCAACATATACAAGATAGCGGCATAGTGTTTACAACTAACTAGTGTAGGACTCTGTCCTGACATTTAATTCAGATAGACTTCCTTACAGTTTAACCCTTATGTGTAACTATATACAGAACTTGCGATGCTAATTCAGGCTCACCAAAGCTGAGCTCTGCACTTAGCATCATCATTCGTGGAAATGTATCTTCCTTCCTTATATTGGATTAACATTTGTTGCTAATGCTAAGTACTTAACAGTACTTGAGACTACCAGTTACCCACTTGACATAATTTGTATGGCCATTATTTGGCACTGCAGCATTCATCCTTTTAATTTTTATTTTTAATACACAACACACGGAGTGAATGTTCATCACCTATATATACTTTTTATTTAATTTAATAAAAGTTATGTTTTATGTAGATATAACCCAGTTCTACACATCTACTCACATTACGAATTATTATTAGCCTATTTTGAGTGCTCATGTATATCCATTTCTTCTTCTCATATTTCCAGCTGATTATTTCACCTGTGCACTGGTTTAGCTATAATGAAAACCAGGACTGTTGGGGGTCCTTGAGGACCGCAGTTGGCAACCACTGAGATAAATTATGCAATTTTAAGCAACTTTCTAATTTACTGCTAATATCAAATTTACTTCATTCTCTTGCTATCTTTATTTGAAATGCAAGAATGTAAGTTTAGATGCCCGCCCATTTTTGGTGAACAACCTTACTGATTGGTGGATAAATTCATCCACCAATAAAAAAAAAAAAAGTGCTGTCCATAGCCTGAACCAAAAAAAAAAAACTTAGATGCCTTTTTCAAATAAAGATAGCAAGAGAATGAAGAAAAATTGATAATAGGAGTAAATTAGAAAGTTGCTTAAAATTACATGCTCTATCTGAATCACAAAAGAAAAAATATGGATTCAGTGTCCCTTTAAATGAAGAAGTAAAAACTGCATGTTAACTCATTAGGCAACCAGCTCTGATCTATTAAAATGTTATTTGTAGTCCTTTTTCACAGAGTTGATAATCTCCCAAAACTCTAAACTGCTTCAGAATTTAATTTGATATGAAAACATGATGGTATAAATGCCAAAGTCTTATTAGCTTCTTCAGACGACGCAATGGTCTTTGGATGGTAAACAATTATCTGCATGAGCTGATTATGAACATCATAACAGACATTAATGCAAGCAATCATTTGTCAAGTTGTTTGGTGCTTTTGTGAGATAACAGTATAATCTCTTGAGTGTTATATCTTTTAATACAGGAGCGCTTTCCTTGTGAATTAATTATAAAAAATAAAAAAAAGTCTGCAACATATTTTTTTTATCTTATGACCAACACAGTTGAGATTTATATATTTTTTTTTAAATTAGGTGGAAGACCTTTTAATTTTTTTTTAAAATATTCATAGAAGTTGAAATGTCTTGTAATATTTCAAAGAAAAATGCATTTAGTTAAGAGCAGAACTGCTGTCCACTAATGTTTTCCATATAAAGATAATATAATCTTCTCAATTACAGAACACTTTCAGAAAATGACAGCTCTTCTTTGCTACCTGCTGACTCCTGTACAAGTCCAACGAAAAGTGACTCATCATACAGTAAGACTGCCAAACAGTGCCTAGAGGAGATATCTGGTGAGTGGTTTTGCTAACGTGTGCTACTAAAGTATTTCCTTTGTTCAAAAGCATGTTACTGTAAATAAAGCTGTGGCTATTCAAAGCAAATGGGCACTGGTACATGAAAATATATAAAAAACAAAACAAAACCCCCCCCAGTAAATATATATAACACACACATTGCTGATGTGACCCAGAAGTTTAGCTATATGTCTGCAAATCACTAGACAAGATCTGCTGCTACAAAACAAAAGGACAACTTCCACTTCATACACCAGACAGCTACTGGTGTAGCGGCAAAAGCAAACAACTTTCATTACAGGAAAACACAGATAATGCCGAACTGCCAAACTCTTTCAAATCATAAGTTTAATTCAACATCTTAAAAGCAGTACATAGCTGGAGTTATAGATGATTAAGCGCTCTTAGAAGCCTGAAACACGTAAGATCTGTGGATCGTACATCAGCTGCTTTTAAAATTTTAAAGTTTATGATTTTAACACGTTCAGCAGTGCAATATTATCTGTGATAACCATATGCCTGGAAAGTTATATCAAGCTAACCATTTATTTAATGTATTTTTAAGCAGGAACATGTTTTTTGTATAATATCTTACTAATAAATTAGAGTAAAGTCTCTTTACATAAACTGTAAACTTTTGCTTCACATACGTTTATTAAAAGGATATTGGTGTTAAGTAAACAGGTTCCTATGCAGAATTCCTAATTCTGAATGTGATTTCTTGGTATTTTTTAGGCCAATACTAATTAATTGTATGTATATACTAGAGTATATTTCTAGACTTTGCTTTTTGTTGCATGAAAATATTAAAAAGTTAATTTATGCCATTCTTTAATACTTAGTTGTAGACTCTTAGTTTATAGAGGCCTTCACAGGAAAACAAAAATTGCATTGCTGCACTCACAGTTGAATTTCTGTTGTAGATTGTGGAAAGACTGAAGTAGATCCATCTTGTTAGTTGTTAACTTTTGTCCTGTTTTGTTTGTATTTCAATATTTATTTTAACTTTTATAGCATGTATTTTTTTTTTTATTTGTAAATTGTGATGCTGAAATAATATTCTTCAAATACATGGTAAAAAAACATGGAAATTGTTTTCTTTCTGAATAAACTGCTTTGTGTATGAAGAGCATTTCATATTATGGAAATTGTTTATAGTAAATATATAACTGGCATAGCACTTTTTCTTTGTTAAATTAGCTCCCAAAGCCATTTTACCAGCATATTTAACCCCCCCAAACCCCCCCCCCCCTCACATTTACTATATTGTATCCCTATATGACTATTCTTAGCTGAGTGGCTTCCAGTTAAATTACCTATGGTGTAAAATGTAGGTTATGCTTCTTTAAAGTGTCACCTGCTATATATATGTTGAAGCAATGCATTTTCCCACCTTATCTACTTCTGGGGTTATGGTTTTCCTGCATAAATATCCCTGGGGATTTGTCCTACTTTATTTTTTTAAACCCGTCTAAATTGCAGCTTATGTTTGTCAGGCTTACTCAGTTTTCAAGACTTAATAAACATGATTAGAAAAAAATACGATATGACATTCTTGTTTAACAGCCATGGGAGTTACTATTCCCATCAGTGTTATAATAGAGCAGTGCATTTTTATAATTGACTAAATTCATTTTTTTAATATAAGCCATCACATACCCTCTTAGCATCAAACAAAAATATAATGTACAGTGTGTCCATATCTGAAAGGTACATTATGTATTTTGTAATAGAAAAAGAACTTCAGTATCTGAAGATGTGATAGATAAAATATACATAAAATACACACACACACACACACACACACACATATATATATAATCCACTGAAATAAGTGCACTCCCTTGAACAGTAAATTTCAATTTTGCCAGGGTGCTATAGAAAGTTCAAATATCCAAGTTATAACACAAGTACAGGTGGCCCTCGTTTTACAATGGTTCAATTTACACCGTTTCAGAATAACAACCTTTTTTCCAGTCATGTGACTGCTATTGAAAAGCATTGAGAAGCAGTGCATTTATTAAAATAGCCAGTAGGTGGAGCTGTCTGCTTGTGTTGCAGTAAAGCCAAGCAAGCTGAAATTAATCAGTTTAACCAGATCTGAGCTATAGAGCAGATTTCAAAGGAACAAGATCTTCCTGTCTATAACTCAGTCCAGATTGGAATGCATAGAAAGAACTGTTTGCAGAGAAATGCAAGTGAAGTCTGTGTTGTGTGATTATTTTATTAGGTATATAATGCTGTTTAGCATTTAAAGTCTTCATTTCAAAGCTTTTAAAATAATGTATTAGGTGTTACTTATGACAATTTTGAGAATGGCCTGGAACCTATCTCCCTCACTTCCCATTAACTTACATTATAAACTAGGTTTCAATTTACAACGTTTTCAATTTACAACCATTCCTTCTGGAACCTAACCCCGGCGTAAACTGAGGGCTACCTGTACTCACTAGACTTGATACAAGTGAAATAAAAAGTGTTTGGTCTGATGAAGGGGTGAACCCCCCCCCCCCCGAAATGTCACTTGTTTATATGGAATAAAACACTTTTTATTTCACCTGTATCACTTTTTATTTCACCTGTATCAAGTCCAGTGAGTGCTTGTGTTATAACTTGGAGATATATATATATATATATATATATATATATATATATATATACGTTGATTGGAGTAGCCGTGTTAGTCCAGAGATTTAGATATCAAAATAACAAGAGTATTGCATTGAACAATGATACTTTTTTATTGGACTAACTATAGATTTATAAGATGACAAGCTTTCGGAAGAGTTCCTTCCTTTTTCAAGTCTGAAGCAATACTGACCAATTTGATGGAATTTACAGATTATATCTTAAAACATAGGCTAAAAAGACAGAAGGTGTTACAGAGGTCTGAATGCAGGGGGAGGAGGGGTGTCATAAAAATCATGATGGGGGTTTAGGAGACAGGCAGATAGTGTCAGTAAAAGATTACAGGCAGGGGGAAAAATATGGTAATACACACAGCATATACTGACATAAAGTTATATATGAATAAAGATGGGAAATTAGGTATACAGGGGAATATAAAATAGTCAAAAAAGGAGAAAGGAACGAAAGAAAAAAGGGAATAATAATCATGACAAAAGTGTGGACATAGGCTTACCTGTGTACCTATGCATAGAGAGTGGGGAATATACAATGTAATTGACTATAGTATATGAAAGTACTTTACAAAAAATATTTGAGCAAGGGGAAATTTTTCAGCAAGGGGATATTATCCCCGAAAACATTCCAGTAAAGTCATTTGATTCTTTGAAGAAGTCCTGTTTTGATTCTTTGAAGAAGTCCTGTGAGTGCAATCCTTTATTTGGTTATAGCTCTGTATCATTACACCCAGGCAGTGGCAACAGGTGGCGGGTCGGTCTGAAGATTGGTACAGTATATATAAAGATATATATATATTAGGGATGCAATAACTAATTGATATAATCGATTATGAAAATAGTTGTCAAAGAATCTCATAATCCAATTAATTTTTTTAGTCGATTAATTGAAAAAATAATCGGCCGATTAATCGATTATGAAAATAATTGTTAGTTGCAGCCCTAATATATATATATATATATATATATATATATATATATATATATATATATATATATATATATATATATATATATATATATATATATATATATAAATATATATATATATAAATAAAATATCCTTGTAGTTTACTAGTCAGGGGTTAAAAGTTACTAGCCCAGAGGGAAAAAGTTACTAGTCCATTTAATGTTAAAGAAAGGAAAAAGTCAGTACATATATGTACACACTGAAGGAGAAGGGCACTCTCATGAACGAACACCAGCTCAATAACTTGTTAGCTTGTTCTATGGGGATTTACTACCTGGGTGCAGCTTCTTTTAGCCCAACAATGCTTTTCACAGAGAAAAACTTTCCTGAAGTATATCAGTCTGATCCTGGCTAACATGGTCAGTCCAGCCCTGAAATACCAGGCAATCCCTCTCTGATCAAGGAACATGGCAGCCCCAGACCTTTGGTTCAGCCTTCATTGGGCCTTGTCAGTGAGGTGCAGCCATATTTCTCTAAGCACGTTGGGCAAGGAGTCCAATTCTGGTTTCCCCCTTTTCCTTTAGGGGAACTTAATACATACAGAAAGAGAAGTGCACTCTCAGAAATGAACACCAGTTGAATAATTTGTTAGCTTGTTCTATGGTGATTTACCACCTGGGAGCAGCTTCTTTAAGCCCAATAATGCTTTTCACAGAGAAGAACTTTCCTGGAGTATATCAGTCTGGTCCCGCCTAACAAGGTCAGTCCACCCCCGAAATATCAGGCAATCCCTTTCTGATCAACGAGTATGGCAACTCCAGACGATCGTTTTAGCTTTCTCAGGGCCTCGTCAGTGAAGTGCAGCCATATTCCTCTAAGCATATTGGGCAAGGATTCCACATCTGGTTTCCCCGCAAGAAGACTAAATACATAAAGAAAGGACAGCAGGTATACCGAAAAACCAGTCAACTCTCCCCTGAACGTGGAGCAAGGCAAACCCAGCAGATCATTTTAATCGTCTGTGTTGTGCAGTCTGCCTTCCAAACAACAAAAAAATCATGAAGTTTGGCATATAATTCTTTGCTTTAGCTTTGAATTATCATTTAATCAAATCCAAAGTTTCAATGACCTAAAAACAGGGTTTAACAATGAAGAATCTAGTAAACTATAGAGAGAGAGATCGGTAGGTAGGTAAATGATTACTTATGATAAAGGATTGCTTGGGATATTACAGATGATAGTAAAATAATCTGTTTATTTTAAGTACCATGTCTTCGATGTGTTATTTTTAATAACATTTCAAGGTTGCAATATCATTTATAAGGTTTGTGCACATTTCAGATATTTCATGTAGCTTCCTTTCTGTTGCATGTGATTTGTATAAACACTTGATTACAGTTTTAACAGATCTCTTAACTTATCATCTTTTTAATGACGGCTGTTCTCTTAATTGTTTATGGCATTTAGTTTGTGTAAAATGTAACAATATGTAAATAGATGCTGCCAATAGATTTCTACGTTAAATAGTTTGCCGTCTATTGTATCCTGTTCTGTAATTTGCTGACTTCACCTATTAGGCAGAAATCATGCACAGCTTAAACAATATTTCACTTGTAGTAGTCTATAACTGGTAAGTATTAGTTTAATAACAATATTTAAATCTATGTTATAATGTAAAATACAAGACAAGTATGAAAGCAGAATAATATATCAGGAGAGAACTGGCAGGACATATCTGAGATTTAGACGGACTATTTCTTTCCACAGTATGGGGCCAATTTATTGGGGCCCGTGTTTCTGGTGACCCGCTGCTCCATATCCTGTCCGCCTGCTCTGAGCAGGCGGACAGACATCGCTGCAATTCAACCTGATCGAGTACGATCGGGTTGATTGACACCCCCCTGCTGGCAGCCAATCTGCAGGGGATGGTGTTGCACCAGCTGCTGGTGCAATGCTGAATACGGAGAGCTCTCCGCATTCAGCGAGGTCTGGCGGACCTGATCCGCACTGTCGGATCAGGTCCGCCCAACCTTTGATAAATATCCCCCTATGGGTTCAAGGAGATGATTTGAAAAATGATTTAGTTGTAAAAGCCTGCGCATCATATAAAAAACTTTTATGGATACCTGGGGTACAACTTTTTATAGATACTTGTAAAATGCTGATTCTATCCTAGTAAGTTTTGATTATAATTAAATATAACCTGGATTTATCACACTGGTGAAACAAAGCATTTTGTGTTTTTGTATCCTGATATGTTTTCATATTTATGAATATGTAATTAAAGGGACATTCCAGACAAAATTTGAATCCGCATGTACATCCATATGTATTTAAGTTTTGAATATAATCATTTTTTGTAATATACATGTATTAGCAAAAATGCTTCTAATAAAAGCTATATCTGTTTCAAATGTGTATTTAAGTATGCAACCTCATTTTACAAACAGCACTTGCTCAGAGTGTCTAAAGTGCCTGTACCATCTGGTAATTACTCAGTTTGTTAATTGCTGACAGGATACACGCCCCACTTGCTCGGTGAGCAGCTGCAATATTTAAATGCAAAGGCCAACAAGGCCGGTGCCTAGAGCGACATATTTTGGGGGGCAGCACTTCTTCCTTTGCAGTGACTGATTATTTGGGCATGAATTTGTAAATAATAATTTTATTTTGACCGTGCGGCAGTCACGTGACCGGCTTTTTGCCGAGGTCACGTGACGTTTTCGACCTGCCGCCCGCCTTCCTGTCTGAGACACTGTTGACAAGCAGCCCCACATGGATGGAGGGAGTCACGGACGTGATCTCCCAAGCCAGGCTGTGAGAAGAGCTCTCAGAAGAAGTACCAGTGTGGAGCTGCTGTGGAGACAACAGAAGGATCGGTGGAGCAGCGCCTGAGTGGACTGGAGAGGAGGGGGCTGACCCACTGACTTAACTTCAGGTAGGGGCAGGACAGCTGGGCACGCCATGGCTCCAAAGTACAACATTTAACAATGGGTTAATGACTTAAGGGATCATCTTCATTGGGTAGCGTTAGCGTTATTTCAAGCCAGCCTAGCCAGGAAAATATTTCTTCCACTGTCCATCTCATGGAATTTGGAGATCAGTGTTAGGCTGTGTAAGCTCAGCTCAATGCAAAATAAAAATACTGATCTTATGTGCACAGGACAGGTACTTTTCTAAATCAAATGCCAGCCAACACATTATTAACACTGAGTGAGTCTGACTCTAGTCTGTTCAGATGGATCAGGGACTCGGGAGGGAGAGAAACTTACAAAACTGGCACCGTGACGTGAGACACTGTTAGTGACCGTCAGACAGTCTGCAATTCCCTCTGCTCTCACTCCATAGCGGTTCTTTCCATTTTATGTTCACACTTTATTTACCAAATAAACATAGCAAATCTGCAAGATTAATAATACAGAAACAGAATCTAATATACCTATCCAACTATACAAGGGAACCCTAACCTAGCACAAATTAAAATCTGAGTTTTGGTATCCATTCCTCACTTGTCTCTCTCATATTTCCAACTTAAAGGGACAGTAAATTTGAATTGTTTTAGTCTTTTTTTCTGTACTGTATTTATGCCCAGCCAAAATATCACCTGACCAAAAATGGCCAAATTGGGGACACGCACCACTATTGGTTCAGAGGTGCAAACGTCACCTCATTGAAGGAGATTGTTGTGCCGTGGGTGGCCAGAGCTGCTGAATTTAGTGCTGTGCAATGGCACAGAAAGGGGGAGTTTAGCACCCTTTTTTACAAGGTTGATGAATGAAACTCCCCTTGATTTCTAGTGATGGTAAACTGTAGCGTTTGTTAAACACTTGGATTTGCCATCACTTTAAATAATGTATCTAATAATGTGTGTGGCTTCCTAAAAAACTAGATACAGGAAGCTTTATGAAAATAGTATAATATTGATAATCAAGTGGTTTTAGCTGTGAGGCACAAGTGATTAAGAACCTTGTATGTTTCTATGTAAGACACAACTATTACTTCAACTGAGCTTGAGATTAGTGCAGCGTTTTCAGCTGAGCAGAATCTATTCTTGGAGATGTTAGTGTTGTTGGATGCCCATTTATCACTTGTGCAATAATGTTTGCTTTGTGATGTTGCTGATGGGATTGTTTTTTTGTTTGTTTTGAAAAACAATACACAAGGAACATGTTGAGTTTCATATGAAATAAAGACTAAAAAGTGTAGAGTTTGATAAATTTGCCAGCCTTTATTTCTTCTACTTAATATATTAAAAAATGATTGAACGATTCTAACTTTAAATATTTGTAGCATGATCATTTAAATTTTTGTACTATATGACATGGAGAATACTTACTAAAGTGAAAATGTAGGTAAAATGACATGCTGTGTGTGCTGTCACATAGAATTTCTGTGTGAGGAGTAAATAATAGATACTAATGCATGAACTAGTGTCCCTTTCAAATGCTAAGATAGAGTAAAATCACTCCTTGTACTGGGGTTATGACATTAAAATGAAATTATGATATTAAAGATAAAAAATACTCCAGGAAACAAAGACTGCTATTTTAGACATAGGGGCCGATTTGTCATAGTGCGAGTGGACATGATTCGCTGTAGCAGGTCATGTCCGCCGCACATCGATAAATGCTGATAGCATATGCTGTTGGCATTTATCATTGCAGAAGCATTTCTCGTGAAATGCGTGTGCAATGCCACCCCCTGCACTTTCGCAGCCAATCGGCCACTAGCAGGTGGTGTCAATCAATCCGATCGGGTGGATTGCTGTCCGCCGCCTCAGAGGTGGCGAACGAGTTAAGGAGACCGCTTAAGACCGCTGGCTTCTTAACTCCCGTTTCCGGCTAGCCTGAAGGCTCGTGCGGAAACACGTGTATACAGGGCATGATAAATCGGCTCCAATGTGTTCTGTGTTCTGTCAGAATAAAAGAATGAAATGCTATCCAGTTTTTCCTCTGATGTTTGTCTGACAGGTATCAGTAACCACTTTTATTTTATATTTTATAGATATTTCCTAAATGCAATAATGAGTTAAAATAATTACTTAGCAAGTGTTGCTTGTGCTCGGAATGGTAGAGAACCGGGGTAAACTATTTTAGTCACTGTATGTGAATTAGATAAGAAAAACTGGTTTATTGTTCATTATTGAAAATTCAACATCATGATGACATTTTTTAGTTCCCTATAAAACCAGGATACGGTGGTAGAGATGTACCATATGACCCAGCTATATGTTATGACCTTTGTCTTGCTTACATTTACATGTTACAGATCTTAGTAACTCATTTTATTTTATTTTGGTTCAGAGTAAAAAAAACAATCATCCTCCTAAAAACAAATGAGGAGACTGATTGTTTCTCTGCCAAACAGAAGAGGAACAGATGCTAGAACTGCAGTGCTACAGTGCTTGACTTTTTGCCCGAAGAATACAAAGCTTTCAGTGCTTAGTTAAAATGCTGCAATTCCAATAGAAAACAATACTAGAATGCTTTAAGTTACAAAATAATAAACCTGTGTTGTGACTGGTTAAATATAATGAAGGTAGGTAAACAAACAGTTCTACAAAACAAATAGGGCTGATAAAAAATAAAATAATAATCTTTTGCTTTAAATTGAATATTATTAGATACCCCTTATATCAAACCCAAATTGTTTCTTTCATGATTCTAACAGAACATGCAATTTTAGACAACTTTCTAATTTACTCCTATTATCAATTTTTCCTTGTTCTTTTGGTATCTTTAGTTGAGAAAGCAGGAATGTAAGCTTAGGAGCCGGCCCATTTTCGGTTCAGAACCCTGGAAAGAGATTGCTGATTGGAGGCTACATTCATCATCTCCTTTTTTAATTCTCTACTTCTTATATATGATACCTTAACTTGTATATATGATTTTTGTAGAGGATGTAGGAATGAATTTGTCAAATATTTGAATAATAAAACTAAGGAACTACATTTTACATTATAATTTTATAGAATGTACTGCATATTAACTACTTAGTTGGGACTCTTACAGTTGAATTGATGACAAGGCAGAATCTCAAAACAAATTAGATCATTAATATTTTTTCTGGTCATTATAAAATTAAAGATGGTCTCTAAACATTGCCATTGTTTGTACACTAGGAATATTACCATTAGTAAATTAATAGCCATCAATATATTAAGAAACTTGAGTTGATGGCTCCTGGCTTGCTTAAAAGGGAAGAAATGTAGTATGTGTGTCTTCCTAGTTCTGTAATATCACTAGATTGCAATGCCAAGCACTTGCTTCTGGGTGCAAATCTTGAACAGTCCAAGGATCTACAACTTACAAAACCATTTATTGGGTCTCCTTTGCACTACTTATCTAAACAGAGGTAATGTAAATGAGTTACTGTACTGATATGAGAAGCTTATTACCAAAAATTGATGCACTTCAAGCATGGTGTTCATATTACAAGTCCAAATCGTGGCTAACTGTAAAAATACCTGACTCTGCCATTGCAATACATGGGTATTCTTGCTATAGAAATGACAGAGCAAAAAGAGGAGGCGGCATTGTAATTTATGTTGACAGTTCCATAAATTTCACCCCCTTGCAAAACCTTAGCTCTCCTGCCATCTTTGATTTCCTTTCTAGCACAATTGAAATCCCGTGCAGTAAATCAATCATTGTTGAAACCATAAATTTTAATATTGATTGGCTGAATTCTAAAAATAATAGTTCTTGCTCGCTGTTTACGACTTTGCAATTAATCTCCTCCCCAACTTGCATAAACATTAAAAGCCATAACCACACCCTGCTCGATTGGATTCTCTCCACTTCTCCAGATCGGATTCAGGAAGCAGATGTTCTCCCTAACAATTTCAGTGACCACTGCTTAGTGTACTGCGTGCACAAAATAAAGGCTACTTAATCCCCTCCCAAGATAAAAATCACCAGGTCTTTCAGAAAATGTAATCTTGATTAATTTCTAAATGACATCAAGAACTTCCCCTGGCACAGATTATACCTAATCCCAGATAAAGACTATGCAGTTGAATTATTTCAGTACAAACTTTTACAAGTTTGGAATTTGCATGCCCCGCTGTGTAAGATGAGAGTTAAAGGAGCACATTTGAACTGGATCACAGCTGACCTCATTCAAGTGTTCCAGTTTCAGGATTCATTGTGGTCAAAGTTCAAGTGTACTGGCTCTATGAATGATCACTGTATATATATAGACAATGGCAAAATATATGCACTAAACAAACAAAATTGGCCAAAGCCCAATATTTCAGTAAAAATCTGAATTATAACATATCTAACCCTAGAAAGTTTTGCAAAATCATAAATAACTTACAAACTCCCCCAATCCACTCCCAACCCTTCACTGTCAAAGTGAACAACCGAATCCTGCAACTTCCCTTAGAAGTGGCAAATGCCTTTAACAATTATTTTGTCGGTTGTTCCACCACCCTGATTGCCAATCTAATAAATGACACACAACCTGAAACTACAAATGTGGATCAGGCCCCACAAAATTTACAAAGTCAGAATATAGAGAAGCTCAATTTTAGACCTGTACCTATCAAACAGGTAGATTACAAGTTGTGCGTTCGTCTTTTAACGCTGAAAAATGGTAATTTCAGCGTTAAAACAGCAACACAGCCATTACAAGTCTTGTCTTTAATTGTTAGTTAGTTTAATTTTAGTTTAATAGTTATATTAGTTTAAAGGGACATAATACTCATATGCTAAATCACTTGAAACTGATGCAGTATAACTGTAAAAAGCTGACAGGAAAATATCACCTGAGCATCTCTATGTAAAAAAGGAAGGTATTTTACCTCACAATTTCTTCAGCTCAGCAGAGTAAGTTCTGTGTAAAAAGTTATACTCAGCTGTTGCTCAGCTGCAGGTAAAAAAAATAAAAAAATTAAGAAATGAACAGCAGCCAATCAGCATCAGCAGTGCTGAGGTCATGAACTCTTACTGTGATCTCATGAGATTTGACTTAACTCTCATGAGATTTCATAGTAAGCTTCCTTTACCTGATTGGTGAAATAATATGAGAGTTCACGAGGCTCATCCTTTCAGCTGTCCCAGGACATACACACTAAAATGCTGCTTAGAAATCCTTTACAATGGGAGGTGGCTACTGAGGAACTTTTGAGGTAAAATATCTTTCTTTTTTACATAGAGATGTTCAGGTGATATTTTCTAGTCAGCTTTTTACAGCTATGCTGCATCACTTTCAAGTGTTTAAACATTTGGGTATTATGGCCCTTTAATTGTTAGTTGAAACTTAGTTTTTTTAATTTGGCAGGTAAGTTTTAATTTAATTTAAGATAGAGAAATTGTAATTTTAATATAAAGATTAGGGGGGCGTTAGGTTTAGGGGTTAATAGTTTTATTTCGTTGTGGGGGGCTTGCGGTTTAGGGGTTAATAGGTTTATTGTAGTGGCGGCGGTGTCGGGGAGCGGCGGAATAGGGGTTAATGAATTTTCATAGTGGCGACGATGTTGGGAGCAGCAGATTAGGGGTTAATAACTTTATGTAGGTGTCGGCGATGTCAGGGGCAGCAGATTAGGGGTGTTTAGACGTGGTTTTTATTTTAGGGTGGTTTAAATGTAACTTTTTTCCCCCATAGACATCAATGGGACTGCGCTACGGAGCTTTTCATTCCGCGATCGCAGGTTTTTTTCTAACACTCTCTCCCCATTGATGTCTATGGGGAAAGCGTGCACAAGCAAGTCAAAACAGGGCTAGTATTTTGGGAGGTATGGAGCTCCACGCAACCATATCGCATGCCCAAGCCAGCTGTTTGAAAACTTGTAATGGCAGCGCTATGGAGGGTGAAATAACGCAACTTTTGTTGCGTTCATTAAATACCCTCTATCGCGCATAACTTGTAATCTTTCTGAGAGTTATTAAGAAACACCTTAATAATCTAAAAATGAAAAACCAGTCTGGACCTGATCAAATTCCAGCAATGCTGTTGAAGCTTAGTGCGTCTGCAATTGCTAAACCTGTCACAACCCTAATTGATGAATTTTTGGTGTCTGAATACATACCCAAACTTTGGAAGACTGCAAGAGTAGTGCCTATCCATAAAAGTGGTGACATTACTTTGGTTTCTAACTATCGCCCAATATCACTGCTCCCAGTATTGTCAAAAATCTTAGAAAAATGCGTCCATACGCAACTATGTGAGTATTACCAACAATTCAATTATCTGACTCCTGATCAATCAGGTTTTTGCCCAAAATCACTCAACTACAACTGTCCTAACTACTACAACTAAAAGTTTGTAATGACATTCAAACTGTCATGGAACAAGGAGACCTAACTGCAGCTATTTTCCTTAATTTTGCAAAAGCCTTTTACACAGTAGACCACAACATTCTATTGCACAAACTAAAAAACTCAGGTATTGGTGATCATCCACTAACCTGGTTTCGATCATATGTATCGGATCAATCACAATATGTCTCCATTTCTGACAGTGACTACCTCCCTCTCCCAGTCACGTGTGGTGTTCCCCAAGGTTCTATTCTCGGCCCCCTACTTTTCACATTATTTATAAATGATCTACCTAATGTCTGCGAATCCTCAACTGTACACATGTACGCAGATGACATGGTAATCGATGCAAACAATTCCAATCTGCTGCAGCTTGAGACTATACTCCAAGACCAGTTCACAGAGGTAGAAAAGTGTATCATAAAAAAAAAACTCTTCCTAAATACTGACAAAACTACCACAGTGATCTTTGGAACTGTTCCTAAATTACACAAATTACAAACTTCCCATCTATGCATTAAAACAAAATCATATAGCACACTGACCACAGTCCACTCTTTCAAATACTTGGGTATTTTGTTAGACCCCAATCTATCTTTTGGTCTCCACATAGAAAAACTTGCATCTAAACTTTATCCAAAACTAGGTGCCCTGTACAGAAACAAATCCTACCTAAGCCCCACAGTAAAGGAAAAGATTGTACAGCAAATGCCGATGCCAATAATTGATTATGGGGATGTAGTATATGCACCTGCACCACAAACCCATCTTAATAAACTTAATACATTGTATAGCTTGTTCTGTCGCTTTGTGCTACAATGTAATTACTTTATTTGAAAAATGAGAATGCAAAGCTTAGGAGTCGGCCCATTCTTGGTTAAGAACCTGGGTTAAACTTGCTGATTGGTGGCTAAATGTAGCCAACCAATAAGCAAGCGCTATCCAGGGTGCTGAACCTAAAATGGGCTGGCTCCTAAGCTTTCAATTCCTACTTTTCAAATAAAGATAGCAAGAGAACTAAGAAAAATTGATAATAGGAGTAAATTAGAAAGTTGCTTAAAATTGCATGTTCTGTCTGAATCATTAAAGAAAAAAAAAATGAGGTTTAGTATCCCTTTAAAGTCAAGATATCCAAAATTCAATTTTGAGAATTTATCTAGTGCCTTGAGGTGTTGAATTTAAAAAGCCAAAACTGACCTCAAAAAGGTATTAAAAAATGGGTAATGATTGGGTAAAACCTTTTGGCGATATAGGAGAAGTATCATTTGCAAGTGTGGGAAAGAGCAGAAAACACAATATTGTGATTGTGAAAAAATAGCCCTTTTGCCCAGAAAAGAATTGAAAAAGCTGCAGGCAATAGATTGTGATTGAGGCCAAAATAAGATAAACAATCACAAGTGGTTTTACAAGAAGCTTTTCAATGGGTGTATCCCTGGTATCGACAAATTTTACTTACAAAAGATGGGTTTAATGTTTGACATATGTAGATGTTTAGCAATGGGGCGTCTAGTTGTTATGTGTTATGCATACATGAAAATTACATTAATGTCCCTGTAAATTAAGCACATGCTTACTGTTTATGTTCACATTAAAGACCTTAAAGGTACATGAGACCCATATTGTTTCTTCCATGGTTCAGCATATCATTTTACACAACTTTCTAATTTACTTCAATTATCATTTTCTCTTGTTAAGTGTATCCAGTCCATGGATCATCCATTACTTATGGAATATATTCTCCTTCCCAACAGGAAGTTGCAAGAGTCCACCCACAGCAAAGCTGCTATATAGCTCCTCCCCTAACTGCCATATTCAGTCATTCTCTTGCAAGCCTCAACATAGATAGGAGGTCGTGAGAGTCTGTGGTGCTTTCTACTTAGTTTATTCTTCAATCAAAAGTTTGTTATTTTTAAATGGCACCGGAGTGTGCTGTTTATCTCAGGCAGTATTTGGAAGAAGAATCTGCCTGCGTTTTTCTATGATCTTAGCAGACGTAACTAAGATCCATTTGCTGTTCTCACACATTCTGAGGAGTGAGGTACTTCAGAGGGGGAATGGCGTGCAGGTTTTCCTGCAGATAAGGTATGTGCAGTAAAATATTTTTCTAGGAATGGAATTGACTAAGAAATTACTGCTGATACCGAAGTAATGTAAGTAAAGCCTTAAATGCAGCGATAGCGACTGGTATCAGGCTTATTAATAGAGATACATACTCTTATAAAAATGTGTTTTAAAACGTTTGCTGGCATGTTTAATCGTTTTTTAACGTACATTGGTGATAACACTGTAATGTTGGTATAGCCTTAAATGCAGTAAAAGCGACTGGTATCAGGCTTATTAATAGAGATACATACTCTTGTAAAAATGTGTTTTAAAACGTTTGCTGGCATGTTTAATCGTTTTTTAACATATGTTTGGTGATAAAACTTATTGGGGCCTAAGTTTTTTCCACATGGCTGGCTTAAATTTTGCATAGAAACAGTTAACTGAAGCTTCCCACTGTTGGCTGTGGCAGTTTGTTGTGTCTGTTTTTAAAAACGTCTATGTCGTTTTTTTTATCTGTTTTTTGCATTAAGGGGTTAATCATCCATTTGCAAGTGGGTGCAATGCTCTGTTACCTTATTACATGTACTGTAAAAATTTCGTTTGTTTTACTGCCTTTTTTTCACTGTTTTTCAAATTTTGACAAAATTTGTTTCTCTTAAAGGCACAGTAACGTTTTATATATTTGCTTGTTAACTTGATTTAAAGTGTTTTCCAAGCTTACTAGTCTCATTATTAGTCTGTTCTAACATGTCTAACATAGAGGAAGCTCTGTGTTCATTATGTTTTAAAGCCATGGTGGAACCCCATCTTAGAATGTGTACCAGATGTACTGATTTCATGTTAAACAATAAAGATCATTTTTTGTCTTTAAAAACATTATCACCAGAGGATTCTGTCGTGGGGGTAGTTATGCCGACTAACTCTCCCCACGTGTCAGACCTTTTGACTCCCGCTTTAGGGACTCACGCTCAAATGGCGCCAAGTACATCAAGGGCACCCATAGCGTTTCTTTTACCAGGGGATTCTGTTGAGGGGAAAGTTATGCCGACTAACTCTCCCCACGTGTCAGACCCTTCGACTCCCGCTTCAGGGACTCACGCTCAAATGGCGCCAAGTACATCAAGGGAGCCCATAGCGTTTATTTTACAAGACATGGCAAAGGTGGTGAATAATATTCTGGCAGCAGTATTAGTCAGACTACCTGAAATTAAAGGAAAGCAGTTAGCTCTGGGGGTAGATACAGAGCATACAGACGCTTTAAGAACCATGTATGATACTACCTCAAAATATGCTTAGTCTGTGGGCGATTTTTTTTGACTCAGGGAAGATAATTTAACCTGATTCTGATATTTCTACATTTAAAATTTATGCTTGAGAACCTCCACTTGTTGCTCAGGGAGGCTTTGGCTGCTCTGAATGAATGTGTACAATCGCAGGGCCAGAGAAATTGTGTAGACTGGATAAATAATATGCAGTGCCGGTGTGTACTGATGTTTTTCCAATACCTAAAGAGGTTTACTAAAATTTTTTTAATAAGGAATGGGATAGACCAGGTGTGCCGTTCTCTTCCCCTCCTATTTTTTAGAAGAATGTTTTCTAATAGTTACCACCACACGGGACTTCTGGCAGACAGTTCCTAAGGTGGAGAGAAGAGTTTCTACTCTAGCTAAGCATACCACTACCTCTGACGAGGACAGTTGTGCTTTTTAGATCCAATGGATAAAAAATGTTTATTCAACAGGGTTTTATCCTGCAGCCCCTTGCATAAATTGCTTCTGTCACTGCTGCTGCGGCGTTCTGGGTTGAGTCTCTTGATGAGGCTTTACAGTTAAGCGACTCCATTGGATGAATATATTTGACAAGCTTATGCTGTCGTGGGGGTAGTTATGCCGACTAACTCTCCCCACGTGTCAGACCTTTTGACTCCCGCTTTAGGGACTCACGCTCAAATGGCGCCAAGTACATCAAGGGCACCCATAGCGTTTCTTTTACCAGGGGATTCTGTTGAGGGGAAAGTTATGCCGACTAACTCTCCCCACGTGTCAGACCCTTCGACTCCCGCTTCAGGGACTCACGCTCAAATGGCGCCAAGTACATCAAGGGAGCCCATAGCGTTTATTTTACAAGACATGGCAAAGGTGGTGAATAATATTCTGGCAGCAGTATTAGTCAGACTACCTGAAATTAAAGGAAAGCAGTTAGCTCTGGGGGTAGATACAGAGCATACAGACGCTTTAAGAACCATGTATGATACTACCTCAAAATATGCTTAGTCTGTGGGCGATTTTTTTTGACTCAGGGAAGATAATTTAACCTGATTCTGATATTTCTACATTTAAAATTTATGCTTGAGAACCTCCACTTGTTGCTCAGGGAGGCTTTGGCTGCTCTGAATGAATGTGTACAATCGCAGGGCCAGAGAAATTGTGTAGACTGGATAAATAATATGCAGTGCCGGTGTGTACTGATGTTTTTCCAATACCTAAAGAGGTTTACTAAAATTTTTTTAATAAGGAATGGGATAGACCAGGTGTGCCGTTCTCTTCCCCTCCTATTTTTTAGAAGAATGTTTTCTAATAGTTACCACCACACGGGACTTCTGGCAGACAGTTCCTAAGGTGGAGAGAAGAGTTTCTACTCTAGCTAAGCATACCACTACCTCTGACGAGGACAGTTGTGCTTTTTAGATCCAATGGATAAAAAATGTTTATTCAACAGGGTTTTATCCTGCAGCCCCTTGCATAAATTGCTTCTGTCACTGCTGCTGCGGCGTTCTGGGTTGAGTCTCTTGATGAGGCTTTACAGTTAAGCGACTCCATTGGATGAATATATTTGACAAGCTTATGCTAGCCAATTCCTTTGTTTTCTGATGCCTTGTTCATTTGACTAGACTAACGGCTAAGAATTCTGTTTTTTACTATACTGGCGCGCAGAGCGCTATGGCTTATATCATGGTCAGCTGTCGTGACTTTAATAAATAAGCTACTTAACTTCCCTTCAAGGGGCAGACCCTATTCGGGCCTGGTTTGAAGGAGATTATTGCTTATATCACTGGAGGAAAAGGTCATGCCCTTCCTCAGGATAGGTCCAAATCAAGGGCCAAAAAAAAAAGGTCTAATTTTCGTGCCTTTTAAAAACTTCAGGGCAGGTGTGGCATCCTCTTCCTCTAAGGCAAAACAAGAGGGAATTTTTGCTCAGTCCAAGGCGGTCTGGAGACAATCGGACCTGGAACAAAGATAAGCAGGCCAAGGAGCATGAAGGAACGGACCCCTATCCGGTAACGGATCCTATAGGGGGCAGACTTTCATTCTTCGCCCAGGCGTGGGCAAGAGATGCCCAGGATCCCTAGGCATTGGAATTTATATCCCAGAGATATCTTCTGGATTTCAAAGATTCCCCCCCAAAAAAAGGGGAGATTTCGCCTTTTACAATTATCTGCAAACCAGATAAAGAAGGAGGCATTCTTACATTGTGTACAAGATCCATCCAGTTCCAAGAGAGGAACAGGGACAGAGTTTTTACTCAAATCTGTTTGTGGTTCCCAAGGAGAGGGAACCTTCAGACCTATTTTGGATCTAAAGATCTTAAACAAATTCCTCAGAATTCCGTCATTTAAGATGGAAACTATTCGTACCATCTTAACTATGATCCAGGAGAGTCAATAGAGGACTACAATGGATTTGAAGGATGCTTATCCTCACATTGTGATGCATAAAGATCACCATCGTTTTTCAGGTTTGCCTTTCTAGACAGGCATTACCAGTTTGTAGCTCTTTCCTTTGGGATATCTACAGCCCCAAGAATCTTTATGGAGGTTCTGGGGTCGCTTTGGCGGTCCTTAGACCACGGGGCATAGAAGTGGCCCCTTATTTAGACGACATCCTGATACAGGCGTCAAACATCCAAATTGCCCAGTCTCATACGGATGTAGTACTGGCATTTCTGAGATCACATGGGTGGAAAGTGAACAAGGAAAGAGTTCTCTATCCCCAATCTCAAGGGTTTCCCTCCTAGGGACTCTGATAGATTCTGTAGAAATGAAAATTTACCTGACGGAGTCCAGGTTGTCAAAGTTTCTAAATTTCTGCCGTGTTTTTTCATCCCATCCGCGCCCTTCGGTGGCTCAGTACATGAATGAAATCGGCTTAATGGTAGCGGCAAGGGACATAGTACCGTTTGCACGTCTACATTTCAGACCGCTGCAACTATGCATGCTCAGTCAGAGGAACGGGGATTACACAGATTTGTCCCCCTGTTAAACCTGGACCAAGAGACCAGAGATTCTCTTCTCTGGTGACTATGTCGGGTCCATCTGTCCAAGGGTATGACCTTCCGCAGGTCAGATGGGACAATTGTTACAATAGATGCCAGCCTTTTAGGTTGGGATGCAGTCTGGAACTCCCTGAAGGCTCAGGGATAGTGGACTTAGGAGGAAACCCTCCTTCTAATAAATATTCTGGAACTGGGAGTGATATTCCATGCTCTTCAGACTTGGCCTCAGTTAGCAACTCTGAGGTACATCATACTCAGTCGGACAATATACACGACTGTGGCTTACATCAGCCATCAAGGGGGAACAGAAGTTCCCTAGCGATGTTAGAAGTCTTACAATAATTCACTGGACAGAGACTCACTCTTGTCTATCAGCTATCCATATCCCAGGTGTTGAGAACTGGGAGGTGGATTTTCTAAGTCATCAGACTTTTCTTCCTGGGGAGTGGGATTTCCTCCGGAGGTCAAGACCAAGCAGGAGAGGGCTTTGGTGTTTTTGACAGCGCCTGCGTAGCCACGCAGGACCTGGTATGCAGATCTGGTGGACATGTCATCCTTTCCATCACGGTCTCTGCTTCTGAGACAGGTCCCTCTACCTCAGGGTCCTTTCAACCATCTAAATAGAATCAATCTGAGATGGACTGCCTGGAGACTGAACGCTTGATGTTATCAAAGCATGGCTTCTCCGAGTCAGTCATTGATACCTTAATACAGACATGAAAGCCTGTCTCTAGGAAAATTGAACATAGATATGGTGTAAATATCTGATTGTTATGAATCCAAGGGTTACTCATGGAGTAAAGTCTGGATTCCCAGGATATTATCTTTTCTCCAAGATGTTTTTGAGAAAAGGGTTGTCAGCTAATTCCTTAAAAGGGGACAGATTTTTACTCTGTCTATTTTTTTGCACAAGCGTCTGGCAGGTATTCTAGACGTTCAGGCATTTGGTCAGGCTTTGGATAGATCCAAGCCTGTGTTTAAAACTGTTGCTCCGCCATGGAGCTTAAACCTGATTCTTAAGGTTCTTCAAGAAGTTCCGTTTGAACCTTTTTTGTTCCATAGATATCAATATTTATCTTGGAAAGTTCCTTTTGGGTAGCTAATTCCTCGACTCGTAGAGTCTCCAAGTTATCTGTGTTACAATGTGATTCTCCTTATCTGGTCCTTCGTACGGATAAGGTAGTCCTGCGTACCAACCTGGGTTTTTTCCTAAGGTGGTATCTAACAAGTACATCACTCAAGAGATAGTTGTTCCATGCTTGTATCCTAATCCTTCCTCAAAGAAGGAACGTCTATTACACAATATTGGACGTGGTTTGTGCTTTAAAGTTTTACTTACAAGCTACTACAGTTTTCATCAAACGTTCACCTTGTTTGTTGTCTATTCTGGACAGAGGAGAGGTCAAAAGACTTCAGCAGCCTCTCTGTCTTTTTGGTTAAAAAGCATAATTCATTTAGCTTATGAGACTGCTGGACAGCAGCCTCCTGAAGGGATTACAGCTCATTCTACTAGAGCTGTGGTTTTCACTTGGGCCTTTTTTAAATGTGGCTTCTGTTGAACAGATTTACAAGACGGAGTCTTGGTCTGCGCTTCATACTTTTCAAATTTAACAAATTTGATACCTTGCTTCTTCGGAGGCTATTTTTGGGAGAAAGGGTTTTTTACAGGCAGTGGTAACTTCCGTTTAAGTACCTGCCTTGTCCCTCCCATCATCCATGTACTTTAGCTTTGGTATTGGTATTCCATAAGTAATGGATGATCCGTGGACTGGATACACTTAACAAGAGAAAACATAATTTATGCTTACCTGATAAATTTATTTCTCTTGTAGTGTATCCAGTCCACGGCCCGCCCTGTCACTTTAAGGCAGGTAATTTTTTCATTTGAACTACAGTCACCACTGCACCCTATGGTTTTTCCTTTCTCTGCATGTTTTCGGTCGAATGACTGAATATGGCAGTTAGGGGAGGAGCTATATAGCAGCTTTGCTGTGGGTGGACTCTTGCAACTTCCTGTTGGGAAGGAGAATATATTCCATAAGTAATGGATGATCCGTGGACTGGATACACTACAAGAGAAATAAATTTATCAGGTAAGCATAAATTATGTTTTTTCTTCTTATCTTGGAATCTTTGGTTGAAAAGCAGGGACACAAGCTTAGGAGCCAGCCCATTTCTGGAGCACTATATGGCAGCTGTTTTGCAAGAATGTTATCCATTTGCAAGAGCACTAGATGGAAGCACTATTTCCTACCATGTAGCGCTCCAGATGCCTACCTAGGTATCTCTTGAACACATAATATCATGGGAACAAAGCAAATTTAGTAATAGAAGTAAATTGGAATCTTTTTTTAAATTGTATTTTCTGTCTGAATCACAAAATAAATTGGTTTCATATCCCTTTAAAGGCCTTATTTCCAGTCTATCATTTTGGTCTGTTTTCATTATTGCACTAATGAACCCACAGTGGGTGAATGTTTTGGCACTAAAAATTGTTGGCTGCTGTAATTTTTTTCAAACAAATGTTGAATGTATGCTGCAAATGTAACATTAAAGGGACACTGAACCCAATTTTTTTTTGTGATTCAGATATAGCATGCAATTGTAAACAACTTTCTAGTTTACTCCTATTATCAATTTTTCTTCATTCTCTTGCTTTCTTTATTTGAAAAAGAAGGCATCTAAGCTATTTTTTGGTTCAGAACCATGGAAAGCACTTGTTTATTGGTAGGTGAATTTACCAACCAATCAAAAAGAACAACACATTGTGTTCACCAAAAATGGGCCGGCATCTAAACTCACATTCTTGCATTTCAAATAAAGATACCAAGAGAATGAAAAGAATGTGATAATAGGAGTAAATTAGAACGTTGCTAACAATTGCATGCTCTATCTGAATCATGATAGAAAAAAAATTGGGTTCAGTGTCCCTTTAACCTTCACTTTTATTTAATGGAACATCTAAATATATATTATAGCATTTAATTCAAGCATGGCATTTCACTTTTGGATATTAATAATTTAATGCTGAAATACTATTCAAATAAAATATAAAAATGCTACAGTCCATATTCGAATTTTGATGTCTTCTGAATAATGCACATAGTAAAATTAGACCGTTATTAGATAGTATATGATCGACATTAAATTATGATTTTAAGTTATTTACCCAAAGTTTCTGTCCAAATACAAATGGCGAACTTAAAGTTTTTGCAATTTATTTACTTTGCTTATTAACAGACATAAATATAATTATATGGTTATTGATGAGCACAGTTTTATATTAAATGAAAAGGCAAATATTTTAATTAGCATAGAGAAACATGGATTAAAAAAGGGAAAAAAATGAATAATTTTAATTTGTAAGCAGTGACAAAATAAATGTGCTGTATCCTAGCTCCAAATAATAAACTACATTTCTAATTTTGTATGTTTTGCATTGTTTGCATATGCAAGAAACATAGTTTTGAAATAAATAGAATTATAAATGAGGCATTACAGCTGTTCTTGCGTATAATAAGACAATCTCTGTCAAATATTTTCGTTTAAACTGTACATTTAGCAGCATTAAGTCATTGGCTGTCAAAGAAAACTGCAACATATTTCTGGCAATAAGATGGTTAATTGCAGTCACCTATAATGTGTATGGGAACCTGTGGCATAGTGATCTAGGCTATAGTTTTAGTTTTGTCAGTAAGCTGTTTGCTACCGTGGGAGCCCATGGTATGCACTGCAGTGCAAGCAGTCATAGATCTGAGAATGCAGGTTGAATACTAAAATGTAAGCAGGCGACTTGTACAGGGCTTTGCCTCAGTGCCTCATTTTGGCGTGTATTGAGCTCTGACGTGATCACAGTAGTTGCAGCATAGTGTCAGATAATGCAAAGTGTGGTGGAGCTGTGCATTTCGATGAGTCGTCTAGTGGGAGAAAAATACAGAATGTTAATAAAACACTTGGATCACAGGAGCTAGGAAGAATGAAGGTGATTTCCTTGGATTCATCTTGTAGTGTGCTGCAGAAATACACATGCACATTACTTGGCAGCTGGACTTGTGCATTCATGGAAAATATTTTACTTTTTATGTAAGAAGGATGGTTTTATAGAGGCACTAACTTTGCAGATATGGGGAAAATGACAGTACTACAATCTGCAAGGTGCTTGAAATCTATAAGCTGGAAGACTTAGTTACTGAATGTTCATTTTCAATATGGCATAACATTTTTTTTTTATATAAAAGATAATACATTTTCATTGAAAAGATGCAACGTCCTACAGAATTGCAGTTTGTTAAAAGCAAAGATGTCAAAAAGGGTGCTTGTCTTCGAAAACAGAAATCCTTAAGCAATCTATCATTTATCACTGGAGGTACAGACAATGCTATGCTATACACCTATCAAGAAGAAAGGTATGAAGCTTCCTCAGTCTCAAGGCTTAGCCGACTGCAGAAAGAAGGGATAATTGAGACTGGAAGTCTTTCAAGAGTCCATTCCCAGTCTGTGCATTCTCTCCCTTCAGCAAAAGAATCACATTCAGAGAATATGGCACCCATTAGTAGTTCTTCATTACGTAGAAGGGCATCCTCTCTAGTCTTTTCAGAGACTAGAGATTTAGTTGTATTTTCTGCAGAAGATTGCACAAACTTAGAGTATGATACTTTGGGTCCTAAACTCAGTGACATAAGCAAGGGCTGGTCAGAGGAGGAAGAGGGGGACTGCCTGCGTGAAGGGACAGCTCACCTGGATGAGGAAGTAATTATGACAATGCTTAGTGATCTAGAACAGGCACTGTATTCTGAAATGCTCGGTAAGCTACTTTCTTTCTGTCACCATTACCAAAGTCAATTTACCAAATTAACTACATCATTTTAATATGATTTGAAAAAAGTAACTTTTCTGTTTGAAGGTTATTGTAAAAAAAATTGCAAAAGTTTTATGTATAATACAATTTTCATAACGAAAACTTCTTACTTTATACTGATAATGATTTTCTATCTATTCAATGCTAATAACCTGTATTACTCATTTTAGAAATGTGTTTCATTAATAATATTCATGTGGTTTAATTTGTAATCTGTACTAAGTGCTATATTTTTAATAGCTGTATGAGTTACTTAAAGGGACATTATACACTCATTTTTTCTTTGCATAAATGTTTTGTAGATGATCTATTTACAAAGCCCATAAAGTTTTTTGTTTTTTTTAAATAAATGTATAGTTTTGCTTATTTTTAAATAACATTGCTCTGATTTTCAGACTCCTAACCAAGCCCCAAAGTTTTATGTGAATACCGTCAGCTACCTTCTCCAGCTTGCTTCTGTTTGTGTAAAGGGTCTTTTCATATGTAAAAGAAGGGGGAGGGGGGGGAGTGTCTTATTTCCCACTTGCAGTGGGCTTTCCAGCTACCTTTTCAACAGAGCTAAACTGAGAGATTCTAAGTAAGTTTTTAAACAGTTTTATACTGGATTTTTATATCAGTATCTGTGCATCTTATTCTTTATAATAGTGTCTATTACATGCAGTTATATGAAAATGAGTGTATACTGTCCCTTTTAGTTAATATTAGAATGTTTTTGGTTTTCATGACTTTTCTTTAAACTAATCTATAACACCTTGACCATTGCATTAATCCAAAAAGGTAATTCATGTCAGCAGTGATGTGCTTTAAACTTGCAAGCAGAATAGTATTAGGTTTTCAAACCTTTTGAAAGTTATTGTCTCCCATAATGTATGATGATTCATTTTATTTATTTATTATTGTCTTTATTTGTAATGTCTTCTTCAGATGGACATAAAAATAATTAGAGGGCTATGCCCTGTGAAATTTACAATAGCTGGAGTAAGAGTTCTGAAAAGGAAGTGTGGCCTAGTAAAATGAGTTGTAATTAAATGGGTTATAGATCAGGACAATGGCGGAGGAGCTAAGTATTTTTAAGGTGTTTAGAACGTCTTCACTCCATGTTGTGGCTACATGAATCTCACTCCTTGTCAATTTGTCAGACATTTTGATATTGCCAAAGGGGACCTTAGAGATAGAGTGATACATTTTCTTTTAAAGTTACTATCATTCTAGGCATAAAAAGATTTTTGGAAGCATTCCATTTTCTTTAGTCATCATGTGCCATAAGAGCATTTATTTTGTGCTTTCAAATGCCTTTTTTGTTTATTGTCGAATATGATGGGGAGGGGCCTTGTCATGGATTATTCTAAGATGGATATCTGGGCTTCAGATTTTCCCTTCCTTCAGTCTTAAAATTACTTTGTGAAACTCTAATATGTTAAGTGATTTGTATTTACTTTATTGAACATCTGCAAGAAGGATTTTTAACATTGAGCATGCAGGTGTGTGTGTGTATATATATATATATAAAATGTATGTGAAATATAAAAATCAAAAGACAGGCACACTTAATAGAAGTGAAGTACCAGGGTGAAGCAATGCAAAGTATAAATATTGAACAAGTTGCACTCACTAGATTTAAGTCACAGCAACCAAGTTTAATGTGAAGGCCCTGAAAACATTCACATTAAACTTGGTTGCTGTTACTTAAACCCAAAGAGTGCTACCTGTTCAATATTTTTATATATATATATATATATATATATATATATATATATATATATATATATATATATATATATAAAACAGATGTAAATGCACTCTCAGGACTTTCACAAACTTCTTTATTGGAACGTTTTCGGGGTTCACAACCCCTTCATCAGCATAAATACACAGACAAACCTCAAACAATTTATAGTGTTTCAAATATCACTCACAAAACAAGTGTTTCTCCCAAAGTGCGCCAAATCACGAGCGTGGAACGCATCCTGTGTTCCACAGTGCTAACGCCTACCGGAAGTGATGTTATCTCACTTCCGGTTTCACGGCTGTGTCATTCTTAAGCATACAAATAATGCAAAGTGTTTCTTAAACAGAATTAGTGATTCATACAAAATTGTGTATGTAGTGTCATAAACAAACAATGGCTGACACCAACTTAAGTGTAGTGAATGGGATTAATTAGATCGCCACAATAATATCCCAGGCTGGCCGATCGTGTGCCATTGTGTATATGGGTCTCCATGGCAACAGTAGTCATGGTTATAATAAACAATAGTCAATCGTGTCTCAACACTCTGAAGTGTAGTGCACAAGTGAAATGTGAAAATATGAGATAATCCTTCTTAATCTCATCTATGCATAATAAAATACTACAACTGTTTACATATATACATATAAAAAATACAAACTTAGATTTATATACAAAAAATGGGGACTGTTGCTGAGCTTGTTACCCATTGGTAATATTCAATGACTTTATATATTCAGTGAATACGTATCTTTGCTGTACGCCTACAGTATCTGTTCCCAGTGATATACTGGTATGTATTTCGATGTAATATGTAGGTGGGCACTATAATTAAATCAAAGTGGGGGCAAAATTCTTGCCAACCACAGGGGTGATTTATATATATATACCAATGCATCTGACCTTTACATATAGCCACACACATATACAAAACCAACAAAAAAGTGGTTATAGAGATATTCACCTAGTCTTAAGCTGTAAGATATTAGGTGCGCAGACTGATCAAGATTATCAGGCTTATTTAGAGAGATATACATAGTAACTTTTTTCAATTAATGGTATGTACTTTTACCCAAATCTGGAAAGATGCCTCAATGCATTTATAATAAAGATGCCATGTTGTATCTATGAAACAAATCATGGTAATATATTGATAGTAACGATAATTACTATATGCATCCAATATAGACTCATCATAATCACATACACACACAAAAATTGGCTGGACCAAATTGTGAGTGTCCAAATATATTCAAGTTCATGAAGCCACCTGGTAACTCAAGATTGTCCATCTTGTTACTCCCTCAAATTAAGGGGAATGTCAATGAATTCCCAATCTAGGGTGTATGGTGCACAAGTAGGTAACTTTACCACAGGGGCCAGGTTTCCACAAACAGAGGTGGGAGCTGTCACTTCCATTAAGTTGTGTCGTAAGCAGCCAGCCACCCTCACTCGTAAGAGCAATGGGGCTAGAAGCTACACATAGCCACAATGTCCCTGGGTTGTACCCCAAGTATGTAGCACTACCCTGTGGGATCATATGAGATTTTTAAAATCTGGTGTAGTGTTTAATCCCCCTGGATGTATGGTTCCAAGTTTGAAGATCCACTGAGCTTCACATTTAAGAAGTATTTTACTCCTATCTCCTCCTCAGTCCAATGGGGGTATATGGTCAATGAGAATGTAGCGTATAGAAGAAACAGCGTGGCCTTGGTTGGCACAGTGATGTGCCACGGGTTGTTCGGAATCCCCTTGTTTCAGTGCAGATCTTATTGCATGTCTGTGATTTGCCATGCGTTCATGTAACGTGCCTGTGGTTTTACCCACATAGAAGCACGAGCATGGGAAAAAAAGTAGGTACACTACGTGTGTAGTGGTACACGTAATGGAGTGTTTGATCACATATCTCCTATTTGTATGTGGGTGATGAAAAGTTCTAGTACTAACCAGACCACTGCATGTTGTGCAGCCCAAGCACCTATAGGATCCTTTAATATTTCTTGTGACCCCTGTGATGTAACTTGATTTGGGGTCTGTTTTCATTAACAGGTCCTTTAGATTGGTGCCCCTCCTGAAACCCACCATAGGTTGTAACTGTCGGGTAAATGGTAATTTTGGATCGGAGGACATTATGGGCCAGTGCTGATGTAAAATGCGTCCAGTATTCTTGGTGGCTGGAGTAAATGTTGTAGACATAATTAACTTGTTGCTCGTATTTCTCTTTGGTGTAGGCTTAATCAGTTCGTTTTTAGTAAGTGTAGATACTGTGGTCATGGTGTCTTGGATAATCGATGATTTGTACACCCTATCCCGGAATCTCTCTCCCACTCCTGTCAGTTGGGAGACGCCAGTTTGCACATCAGAATTGTTTCTCATAGTTCTGATGAACTGAGATTTGACTATCCCCTTTAATAGGGCAGGAGGGTGGCAGCTGTCGGCTCTCAATATAGAATTACGGTCAGTTTTTTTGTGATATAAAGTGGTACCCAATTTGCGTGCATTTTTAAAGACAGTCAAATCAAGGAAATTGATAGTCTGCTTGTTGGCAGTCATCTTGAATTTCACATTGCTGGTGGCCATGTTATACATTTCAAACCAAGTTTGAAGTTCCTCCATGGTCCCCCGCCATACCATAAATATATCGTCAATATATCTGTAGTAGCTTATTACAGCTGGATTGACGGCATTCCACAGATACAGATATTCGAATTGGGACATATATATGTTGGCATATGCGGGTGCCATGGAGGAACCCATGGCCCTTCCAGCTGTTTGCAAATAAAACTTACTTTCAAATCTAAAGTAATTTTTATACAAACAGTATTCAATTAAAGATAGAAAATACTCCACCGGTGGGCCTTCATAGAGAGAGTTGTTAGTGATGTGTTCCTGTACTTCTTTAAGGCCCTCAGTATGGGGGATAATGGTATACAGACTGTTGATGTCTAGGCTGACCAACAAGTCATCTTGCTGGACGTCAACAGTCCGTATCTTGCGGATAAAGTCACCTGTATCCATGATATATGACCTAATGTCCCTAACTACAGGTTGAAGTAGTATATCCACATATTGTGCTACCGGTTGTGTCAGAGAGTCCCTCGCTGACACAATAGGCCGGCCTGGTGGATGGTCCAATGTTTTGTGTATCTTAGGGATGGAATTTAGGATAGGTGTTTTTGGGCAGGTAGTAGAGCAAAAGTCACGGATATGTTCGGACAAGCAACCCTGTCAAAACCCATTTTGATCAAAGTATCCAATTGGGTTTTGAACCTCATAGTAGGATCACTAGGCAACTCTGTGTAGGTCTGTGTGTCAGTCAACTGTGTCAGGATGTCAGATCGATAATCTCTATAGTTCAATATCACAATGGCCCCGCCTTTATCGGCGGGCCTGATGACTATAGAGCGATCTTCTTGAAGGGTCTTTATCGCTAGACGTTCATCCCTGGACAAGTTGTGCGTCCATAGGGACTTGTGTCTAGCTGTTTCAAGGTCTTGAGTGACTAGTCTGACAAAAGTTTTAGTGCTAGGGCTGCTGTTGATAGGTTCAAAATTGCTAGGAATTTTACATTTGAGTTCTACCTGCGTTTTAGTTGGACTGGATGTGGTATTTTGAAAAAACTCCCTAACCTTGAGGGATTTATTCAATTTATACAGGTCCAGTTTAAGATCAAATTCAGATAAGGCTGTGCTAGGCATGTAAGATAGCCCTTTGTTTAGAACTTGGCGTTCGCTGTCAGAGAGGGTGTGTGTACTATATATATATATATATATATATATGTGTGTGTGTATGTATATATATATATATATATTGTAGATGTGTGTGTATATATATATATATATATATGTGTGTGTGTATGTATATATATATATATATATATTTATTGTAGATGTGTGTGTGTGTGTGTATATATATATATATATATATATATATATATATATACCTAACATTTCCCTCATCTAACTCTGTATTAACATCTTTCTCAATCTTGCAGTCCTCACCTCCTGTTTCTCAACCTCCTACCCTTCTAGATTGTAAGTTCCCACGGTAATAGGGCCCTCAATCCCTCCTGTATGTGTTTGTAAATTTTGTCCTGTCTCTTACAAGTCTTGTATTGTTTATTTAAATGAATTGTATCCATGGACCGCGCTGTGGAATATGTTAATAATAATATATATATTGTATTTCATGTTCACTTAGATTCTTACATTTATCTGATATATGTTAACATGTTTATTGTTTTTAACAAACCTATAGTTGTGAATGTATTAAAAACAGACCGAGAAATCATAAAATGAGCCGGATTTCTTTCATACCACAGACTTTTACTTTTCTGACTAATGACCAGCAAGTATTTTGCACTAAAAATGGGTTATTTTAAATGTATTACAGACCTCACAACTCTCCCAATTTGAGAGGGAGATTCTCTAATTCTGAGCTTTGTCCCTCTTAGACAGCAAAAAGTCCCTATTTGCAGAATTTCCCTTAGCCCCACCCATGGACCACTCAAGAAGGCCCAAAAATCCCTCTGACACACCTACGAACTGCCCGGTCACACCCACAACCGCACCCCATTTCAATGCGGCCCTTCCCACAAAACAGCAACAGGTCCTCTCAGCCTACTGAGTCATTCATTCTAGAAAGACTGCATTGAAATGTTTTGCATTATTCTTTCAATGAAATAGAAGTTAAAATCTTTTTTTTTTTTGTATTTGTAGTGTGTTCATTTTTTTTAACATCCTGCCCAATTTGTAGCACCTAATAATATTAATAGCAGGCAATACGTGTGGAATGCTGGTGAGAAAGAGAGAGTTTTTATTCATGTCCCCATAGCGAAAGAGTGAGAGATAATGAAAACAAAGACTTTATCCATTGTCATACCGGGAAAGAAATATACATACATAATTACAAAGATTTAAATGAATGTGAATAATATAACCTCTGTACTTGATGTAGGCAAACATTTTACTATATGTGAATATACCAGCCTAAACATTATAGATAGCATAAGGAAATCATTACCTTCACATATCCTACACCTTATAAATGACGTGAGGAGACTAAAGAAAACAAGGAGTGTACAAACTCAATACAGAAGTGTGTGCCAATTACCATAGGCATGTGTCTCTACACACGTTGACTAGGAGAAAGAATGCCCCTTACGTATTCACCTTGAAGCTGAAAACTGGAAGCACACACATATAATTACTGACCAGCATCATGGTCTCTATAAAAATTAGTGTGTTTGTGCATTTCCAGGTATAAGTGAAAACCAGGAGGCAAGGGGATATAATTTGAGAAATAATGACAACTAAAAATAAAATAAAAATAAAAATATCAAAAATATCTGGAATTGAAAGGGATAAGGATGGAACTGACACTGTTTCATATTTGAGATAATGAGAGACCATCAATCTTTATGTCTATGCCCTGGGGGGGAACAACCTCTTATTTCCAATAATTAATAAGGTCGTATTCAGAATTGAGATCTTTAGGGGCTCGAGTCTGTAGCCTGAACACCCAAAACATTTCACGTTTACCTAAAATCTGACCTCTATCCCCTCCACCTAAAGGAGTTTTAACCCATTCATTGGCTTGCCGCCTCAAGGTGGCGCTGCTTTTATTATGAACACATTTTGGAATGTTTTACAAGGGGAGTTGTGGCTTCACCAATTTTGATTGTAGATAGATAATTACGTATCCTGGCATTCACTTCAGTGCTGGTGAGGCCCACATACTGTAGGTGACATTCAAAGCACGTGAGTAAATAAATGACATAGGAGGATGTACAGTTGAGGCAGGCAGAGATCTTAAACACTTCACCTGTGACTTCAGAGTGAAATTCCTCCGAGATAATACTGTAATCGCATGGTTTGCATCTGGATTTGCCACACCTGTACATCCCCCTATGTCTGAGCGAGGACCCCTGTTCATTTTCTGAACTACGAGGAAGTTCGGATGGAGACAGTATATTACCTATGGTTCTACTTCTTCTGTAGGAACAACGCAAGCCGTTGTCTACACAACTTACAAGTCTATCATCGGCTTACAAAAGTCTAAAGTGTTTGCTCACAATAAAACAGATGTCTTTATACTCCGTACTATAATCTGTGACAAAGGTTACCCTATCATGGGACAAGGTTTCCTGTAGTTTAGTAGTAGATTTAGGGCCTCTGAGTAGCTTTTTTCTTTCTATTTTGTCTACCTGAGATTGTGCTTGGTCGATAACATATTTAGGATAATCCCTCTTTAGTAACCTTATTCTTAGGTCTTGACTTTGTGTGCAATAAACAGATTCTTCTGTACAATTTCTCTTTATCATTATCAGTTCTCCTTTGGCTACCGCCAATGGTACATGTTTAGGGTGGCAGCTTTTAGCGTGTAACAAAGTATTCTTTGTAATGGGCTTTCTGTAAATGCTACTAAGGACTCGACCTCCCTCATCAGTTGTCAAAGAGAGATCTAAGTAGTTTATCACTGTCAGATGTTGCTCGAACGTAAAGCTTAAACCCACCATATTCTAATTAAGTCTGCTAATGAAATCTGTCAAGTGAAAATCTGGGCCTTTCCACACAAAGAGAAGATCATCTATATATCGCCTATAAAAAGCGATATGATCCTTATGTTGGTTTTCATCTCCATAGATGTGGGACAGCTCCCACCAGCCCATAAAAAGGTTGGCATATGAGGGTGCAAATTTTGCCCCCATGGTTGTCCCACATCTCTGGAGATAAAAAGTATCTTCAAAACGAAAATAGTTGTGTGTAAGCATGAAGCATGTGACCCTCAAAATATACTCTACAAGGCTAGTATCAAAAGTGGAAAATTATCCAAAAAATAACTAATGGCCCTCAAGCCTTCCTCATGTGGAATAGAGGAGTACAGGGCCACCATGTCTACTGTGAGCTATCTGTAAGCTCCTGTGTCCCATCTAAATTCCTCCATAAGGTTTAATAGGTCTTTTGTATCCTTAAGATGGCTCTGTAAGCTAGCCACAAAAGGGTACAAAAGGGCGTCAAGGTTTTATGCACCTTTGGAAGGTGGTGGAAGTTGGGCACCACCGGATATTCAGTATATAAATACACATAGGTGGCTAAGTCAAAATGCCCATCATCCAAGAGTGTCTTAAGTTCTCATTGAAAGATCCTAGTAGGATCCCTGTCCAACACTATATAATTTGTTGTTTCATGTAGCTGTCTGTGGGCTTCACTAATATAGGCTATTCTATCTAAGACGACCACTGAACTTCCCTTGTCCGCTGAGCGGATCACAAGGTTCTTGTTTTTTGCAATTCAAAAAGAGCTTGTCATTCTTTGCCTGATAGGTTAGATTTAATACTTACATCCCTATTATTACCAGTAGTGGAAGAAAGCTGGGAAAGATCTTTTTCAACTCTCTTAAAAAAAGTTTCTAAAACAGAACCTCTTGTCTGTATAGGGTAGAATTCTGATTTTTTTCTTAAAGCCACTAAAACATTTACCAAATTTTGTGGATCCATGGAATCCCCATTTCCATCTAAGTTCTGCAATGTGATTAGATCACATGCCTCCGAAAAATTAAGTGGCGTTGTTATATCAGAACCATGTTGGATCAAAGTGGTGATTGCAAGACTTTCACCTGAGTTAGGTTTCTAATCAGTCTGTTTACATCCAACATGGTTCTGAAAAGGTCAAAATTACAGGAAGGGGCAAAAGTCAGACCGTAACTAAGTACCTTAAGTTGTATATGTGTAAGAGGCATGGTAGAAAGGGTTATGACATTATATTCATTTTTTATTGATATTTGGTCACCTTGTTCCCTCTCAGTGCGTATCTTTCCTGTTTTTCCTGACCTATGCCTGTTTTCTCCTTGGTCTGGTAAAAAACCTGCTCGAATACTCGACGGTTTTCCCCTGTGTTTGTAGTATTAATGTTTGTAGGCTGATTATTACCACTAACATATTTGGTGTTAGAATTCTTATTCAATGTACTAGTCATAGAGGATTGGGCACCTTGTGTGTTCTGCTTAGTAGGTTTCACTTGATAAGGTTTATAAACAGGGGCTAAGGTTTTGATGGTAACTTGTTTTTGTGTGTTCTTCAATATGCCTTTGGGTATTGCTCCTGTCTCCTCCCCTCCTGATTCACCTGTCTTGTCCCCTGATTCTGCCTCACTGTCTGAAACTCGACCTGGTCCTGTATGTGAGTGGTCGGAAACCTGATTCCCTCCCCTGCCTCTGTTTCTACTCATAGATCTACCTCTTCTGTTACTGGACCTGCTACCTTGATTTCTATTTGAATGACTCCATATGTAGACAGTGTGATTGTCATAGTCTGATTGGTCCCTGAGGTATTTTGTGTGTTTCGTGTTTAAGATGACATTTTTGGATTCAATTAGTGCAACCCTTAATATACCATCAAATTTAGGATAATCTATCTCTAGTTTCCTGACATTCAATGCTTGTCCAAAGAGTCCATGAAGAATCTGTGAGATCCACCACATCAGAACATAGTATGTTCCTTAAGGACAATGATACATATATAAACAATTATTGGAAATAAAAATAAAAATGACATATTTTAGAACTAGTACATTCATTGAATAACAAAATAAATGAGAAAAGATAGAAATAAAATAATAATGTGACATCTTCTGCGTTGTTATAAATTGGTCTTTACTTTGTGTATAAATCTATCACCGTGTTGATTTTTATTTATTTTATTTTTTGTTTATTTATCCTTAGACTATAACCTCCAGGATTGTTGCAATTTCAACATATAAATCCATGTGATCCATTAGCTGGTAATGTGTTTTTTTCCAGTGAGACTGTAGAGTGTACTTGCGATCGCCATTCTGATACAGATGGAATCTTAGTTTGTTTCCAATATCTAGGTATAGCCTGTTTGGCACTATTTAAAAGAATCAGTAGTGCTCTAAACTGAGCTTTTGAAAGTTTAGATATTGGTTTATATATTAGAATAATAATAGGGTCCATTGGTATTTGGATCTTAAGTAGCCTATTTATCTCTTTTATTATTAAGGACCAATAATTAGATAATTTTGGGTATCGCCACCATATATGTATGAGCGTTCCCCGCAAACTCTCCAACACTGGTCAGATGAATTTGGGTAAATTGCTTTAAGTCTATTCGAGGTTAGATACCACCTCATTAATAGTTTATAATTCGTTTCTAGAATAGAAGCTGAGATGGATGATTTAGCGTGTCTTGCGAAAATTTAATTCCATTCTTTCCTTGAAAGAGGTGAAATGGTTTTGTGTAACCAAGCATTTGTATATGAGAGTAGTCTAGGGGTCTTAGAGGTATTTCATAATTTAGATATCAGGGATAGTGGGCCTTTTGGTTTGGATATTTCCTGAGCATAGCATTTCAAATGGGAGTCTTTGTCTAGTTAAATTGTATTTGTCAGGATGTGTTGATAAAAGATGTTTAAGTTGGAGATAGCTTAACCAATTGTTAAATAATTCAGCACCATTGTCTACTGGCTCCTCCTTAGTCTTTAAGTTGTTTCCACACATCAAGGTGTAAAATGGTAGCGCATCGCTTAATGATTTTATGTTAATACAACTTGAGTATTCACTAAATGGTAATGAATCATCCAATAGAAATCATGTGAGTGGGGATGGTATGGATGAAATAGAATTTGAACAATTAAGAGTAATTTTCCATGTCCTGAAAACTTCATGTATTATAGGGTAAGTTAAAGATATTTTTGGCCAAGTTTTTATTGGTAACCAACATCTACCCCCCAATTGTCTATCTTGTGTTAAGTTATGCTCCAATTGTACCCATTCCTTTTGATTCACATTTTTACACCAATCATCTATATAAAAATGTGTTTGTGTACATATATATGTATTGATATATATATATAAAATGTGTGTGTACATATGTAGTGATGTGATTATATGTGTAAATATGTCTGTAAATACATATATACACATTTAAATATATCTGTACACACAATCACTCACACACATATATACTGTATATGTATGCATCTCTATTTTTAGCCCTTTGTCTGCCTTTTTATTCTAACACCTGAGACCTCATATCTTTGAACCCTTATAACTTTTTGTTTTTAATAATTTTTATGTGATGGTGTTGTTATGAGTGTAACTGTACTTTGTAATATTTTTGTTGTGTTTTGTTTCGCAAAACAGTTAACCAGAGCTCTTGATGGAGTGGTAATCATTGTAGCGTAAATCACATTTACTTTCCACTTGTAATAGGAGTGGTAAACCTGGTGCACACAAACACCCGTGAAAAACATAAACCCTTTTTCACTTGCATGTAACACCCCAATTTCTCCGTTTTTTTTATTTTTTAAATGCTGCTTGAAAATGTGCTGCCATTCATACAAATATCAGTCTGCTTGAAAATACAACACAGGTTAAAGCAAACATGCTTGAAAATGAACCATGTGTCATTTTGAATAAAGCCTATAGTTTATTATTTTACTCTTGTTCAACTATGTCTTTTATATATATATATATATATATATATATATATATATATATATATATATATATATATATATATATATTGTATATTTTCTTTTTTTTAATCTTGTTTTCATTTGTAATGTAATACAAATCATCATCCTTTTAGAAATATATAACATCTCAAAGATATTTTTCTTGTTCCTTCCATTTAGCTTTTGTAAAAAAATGTATTGGGCTAACAAATTCTATTGGGTATATGCTAATTGCATTTACAAATGTTTTTGTTTAGTTTTCTATGTTGATTGTGATCAATTATATTATTTTTGGGAGACTATTTGTACTCCACTCACTGATGAAAATTAACCTCACTCTACATCATTTAGGGACTGATGATCAAAAACTCAATAGCATGGAAAGAAATCTCACAAATTTTAGGGGGCTTTTATGAGCATTATATTGCAATGTATGAGCTATCCCTTCATATACAGAATTCTGCCTAGCGAAATAAACCGATCTCAAGCTCAAATTTGCCATTTGAAAATAATTTGAAGGATCTCGCAGTACTGAAGAGTTTTTCAGTGCCGGATTGGCCCACTGGGATACCGGGACTTTTCTCGGTGGGCCACCGTTGCTGTAGAGCCAAACCCTTGGTCAGGGAGGTCACTGAACAATCTTTGTGCTCATGCATAGTGCATTTCTTCAAGGCCACTTTTCTCCTGACGAGGTTGTGGGGAACTGTAGTGGCTAGAAAAAAGCCCTAGGCAAAGTATGGGGTGTGAAGGCAGGGCCTAAAGGGCTGGGGGTAGAGGCAGGACCAGGGGAATTCTGGGGCTGGTCTTTAAACCTTCCCAGTCTGATTTCCCAGTCCAGCCCTGGAGTCTTTTTAGGTCATCTCGCCAGAGCGGAGAGCTTTATATCCTAAAGAGCCTTAAGAGTTGTTGGATTTTTGCTATCATTATATCATTTTTAACATAAAACTTATATTTAATACACACCATGGCAGTGTACGTCAATCTATTCTTCAATAATTAATGTAGTGCATCTGGGAAATCAGCATTGCAATTTTGTAGATTTTATTGTACAGATCAATTGGTGTATATCGAGAAAATTAGTTTTTTTGTTTACTTAAACCAGAAATAATATTATCAGAAAAAGAATGAATTTTGATAAATCAAACTGATTTTATAAGATATAGAAAATTGTTTAAATGTTTACTCCACTTACTTTAAAAAAAAAATGCAGTCTGCTAAAATCTACTGACAGCCTTAAGAAATGTCAAAACAAATCATAACCTCCTGTAGAGGGAAGACATTCTATTTTTATTTTTACAGCTTCAGATCAAAAAGCCAGATTCATGCTGTGCTGGATATACATTTCTGGAGCTTCTAGCTTCTGTTTTGTGACCCTTGTGTCCAGTGATGTCACTTGCACCATGTGACTTCATTCACACACTGGCCCCAAGCACATATTTTCATACAAAATAGCTACACATCCTAAAGTGCATATTTATGGTGTATGTAGCACGCACACGCTGCTATCCATTTTGTACACAACGCTTGATCAGTCTAAAGACATTCTGAGGGAGCTGTCTACTTTGCCTGATGATATATGTAGCTCAGCTTGCATTTAAAAGGGAATATTTTCAGCAATGTTAGCAGCTAAAATGTTGTCTTTATAACAGAGAGGGAAGGACCTGAGATTTCTAAGTATTATAGAGGCTTTAACCTATTATAACTATTTATTTGCTGAGGGAAATATCTGTTGCACAGCAGAAACTACAGATCATACATACAAAGTATTACAATATAAATATAGTAGATAGAGGGCAAACGAAATGCCATAGGTCATTAATTAGCAACTCCGCATCCCCACAGTGGTTAACATGCATATTTTGTATACTTCCAATTCAATTTAATCCGTATACTTAAATACACATACTTAATTAGCACAGAATATTCAGGTAATTGCCTCTAAGGTGCAAAGTAGGATACCACATTTCCCCACAATATAGCTCGAAGTGGAGGTGTATAGAGTTTGTTCTGCCTGTGGCCTTATAGCTTAGTGAGCAGAAGTTAGGAGATAGCGAAAATAATATGATACACCATAGAATAGTGCCCTGATTAAATGTGAAGGGACAGTTATAGATTAGTTTGTTAAGAGCCTGCCTGTAAGCAGATCATAGCTACCGTATTAAATTAGAATATAGGAGTTTCAAACATTGCACTATCCGGCATGGTCCCTTTCTACATACAATGGGTCTAGTAAAGAACAATGTATCACATACCTTGATAAGGCTAAATATGTTCCCGCATATAACACTTACATATTGGGGTTATTTGCAGGGGCTAGGAGATTGGCGACACACACTTCACACCAGTTTATAGGTACAGCTAAGTTAAGTGTGGGGAACATTCAGTGACTGTAAAGACCAAATTGTTATCTCTGGAATTTGACAGCAAATGAGAATAAGCTATCTGAATGCTAACTTAGGTTAGAACACCAACAGAGATCACACATATTGTAAATTGGATAGCTTTATTTGAGTCATAGTATATTATCATGCGGGGAGCCCTTTAGTCTATGAAAGGTTACGTAAGGTGTAGCGTCTGATTGGTTGGTACATTTGAGAAGGGACCAATCGGTGGCGACTAATGAAAAGCATTGAACACTGCATATTTTTACTCAGGCTGACTCCAGGCGGTTAACACTTTAGTCTGCCAATAGTTACGCTAATTACAGCGTCTGATAGGTTGGCGAATTGGGGAATGGACCTACTAAGTTGATCAACCAGAAGTAAATAGTAAACATGCAACATTTTACACTGCCTGCCTATTAGAAGTCGGCACAGGAGGATCCTTAGATCTGGTGTAGCACAGCGCAAAAATATAAAGACAATGAATACAATGAGAATTTTCCTTCCAGATCTCAGGTACTTTACATCGATGTTTATTTGTAATTGTTTGTAACAATTTACATGTAATAGTAGCAATCTATCTGTCAACTCATAAGCTGTTTGTAAGTTAGGACTGAGTATAATTAGATATGTCCCGATTGGTTTAAGAGAGAGAGGGGTGTGCACCCCTACATCCAATGGGCAATCAGATGAATGTTTTTTAGAATGGGAAATCAGCATGTAGTTTTAAGCAGGCTAGGAGTAAGGCAAACAGCCGAAACCGGTCAGCCTTTTTTCTTCTGATAATTTTCTGTATTTTACCCTCAGGGTTATGATACCCTTTCAAACCTAAATAAAGTATTTGATTTTTACCCACTTCCTTGGTGCTCCTGTAAGTTTTTTAGCAGATTGGAGTCATTAATAGATTACCAGTAGCACTCTCTGATGCACATATGTGAGGTACTCAGAGCATCAAAAGGACTATATAAAGCTTTCTGCAACTATGCTTGGTCAGTGGCAAAAATATGAAAATCCTCTGTGTTTGTGAGGGAGATTGAATGAAACAGTAGCTGAAGAACAGAAAGTCTGTAAAACCGTGCAGAACTGCGGTCATTTTTTTAGGAACATATAAATAAGCTGCACATCATTTTAAATGTGATGGTTCATTGTCATTGAACTACAATTATTTATATAAGGAATCTATAATAAAACTGTCGGCTAGATTAAGAGTTTTGCGTTAGAGGCTATGCGGTGCTAGCGAGCAGTTTTGTCTCACCGCTCACTTACATACACCACTGGTATTACGGGTTTTTACAAACCCGGCGTTAAAAGGCAAGAAGTGAGCGTTGAGCAAAATTTTGCTCCTTACCACACTCCAATACCAGCGCTGCTTAAGTCAGCGGTGAGCTGGTCGTATGTGCTCGTGCATGATTTCCCCATAGGAATCAACGGGGAGAGCCGGCTGAAAAAAAGTCTAAAAAAAAGTCCAAAAAGCAGCGTAAAACTCAGTAATGCAGCCCCATTGATTCATAAGGGGAAATAAAAGTTATGTTTACACCTAACACCCTAACATGAACCCAGAGTCTAAACACCCCTAATCTTACACTTATTAACCCCTAATCTGCCGCCCCAGACATCGCTGACACCTGCATTATATTTATTAACCCCTAATCTGCTGCTCCGGACACCGCCGCCTCCTACATTATAGTTATGAACCCCTAATCTGCTGCCCCCAACATCGCTGACACTTACATTATATTTATTAACCCCTAATCTGCCGCCCCAATGTCGCCGCCACTATAATAAACATATTAACCCCTAAGCCGCCGCACTTCCGCCTTGCAAACATTAGTTAAATATTATTAACCCCTAATCTGCCGTCCCTAACACCGCCGCCATTTACCTACATTTATTAACCCCTAATCTGCTACCCCCAACATCGCCGCTACTATACTAAATGTATTAACCCCTAAACCTAACCCTAACACCCCCTAGCTTAAATATAATTTAAATAAATATAAATAAAATGACTATAATTAACTAAATTATTCCTATTTAAAACTAAATACTTACCTATAAAATAAACCCAAAGCTAGCTACAATATAACTAGTAGTTACATTGTTTCTAGCTTAGGGTTTTTTTTTATTTTACAGGCAAGTTTGTATTTATTTTATCTAGGTAGAATTGTTATTAAATAGTTATTAACTATTTAGTAACTACCTAGCTAAAATAAATACAAAAGTACCTGTAAAATAAAACCTAACCTAAGTTACAATAACACTACACTATAATTAAAATAAATTACCTAAATTAAATTAGCTAAAGTACAAAAAAACAAACACTAAATTACAGAAAATAATAAACAAATTACAAGATATTTAACCTAATTACACCTAATCTAATAGCCCTATCAAAATAAAAAAAGCCCCCCCAAAATAAAAAAAACCCTAGCCTAAACTAAACTATCAATAGCCCTTAAAAGGGCCTTTTACGGGGCATTGCACCAAAGAAATCAGCTCTTTTACCTGTAAAAAAAAATACAAACAAACCCCCAACAGTAAAACTTACCACCCACACAACCAACCCCCCAAATAAAATACTATCTAAAAAAACCTAAGCTCCCCATTGCCCTGAAAAGGGCATTTGGATGGGCATTGCCCTTAAAAGGGCAGTTAGCTCTTTTGCAGCCCAAACCCTAATCTAAAAAATAAAACCCACCCAATACACCCTTAAAAAAACCTAACACTAACCCCCTGAAGATCGACTTACTGTTCTGAAGATCCGACATCCATCCTCAAGGAAGCGGCAGAAGTTGTCATCCAACTGGGCCAAAGTCCTCAACGAAGCCGGGAGAAGTCTTCATCCAAGCCGGGCCGAAGTGGTCCTCCAGATGGGCAGAAGTCTTCATCCAGACAGCATCTTCTATCTTCATCCATCCGACGCAGAGCGGCTCCATCTTCAAGACATCCGACGCGGAGCATCCTCTTCATCCGACAGACTAATGACGAATGAAGGTACCTTTAAGTGATGTCATCCAAGATGGCGTCCCTTAGATTCCGATTGGCTGATAGAGTTTTATCAGCCAATCGGAATTAAGGTAGAAAAAATCCTATTGGCTCATGCAATCAGCCAATAGGATTGAGCTTGCATTCTATTGGCTGTTCCAATCAGCCAATAGAATGTGAGCTCACTCCTATTGGCTGATTAGATCAGCCAATAGGATTGAACTTCAATCCTATTGGCTGATTGCATCAGCCAATAGGATTTTTTCTACCTTAATTCCGATTGGCTGATAGAATTCTGTCAGCCAATCGGAATCTAAGGGACTTCGGCCCGGTTGGATTAAGACTTTTGCCGCTTCCTTGAGGATGGATGTCGGATCTTCAGAACAGTAAGTCGATCTTCAGGGGGTTAGTGTTAGGTTTTTTTAAGGGTGTATTGGGTGGGTTTTATTTTTTAGATTAGGGTTTGGGTCGCAAAAGAGCTAACTGCCCTTTTAAGGGCAATGCCCATCCAAATGCCCTTTTCAGGGCAATGGGGAGCTTACGTTTTTTTAGATAGTATTTTATTTCGGGGGTTGGTTGTGTGGGTGGTGGGTTTTAGTGTTGGGGGGGTTGTTTGTATTTTTTTTACAGGTAAAAGAGCTGATTACTTTGGGGCAATGCCCCACCAAAGGCCCTTTTAAGGGCTATTGATAGTTTAGATTAGGCTAGGTTTTTTTTATTTTGGGGGACTTTTTTTTATTTTGATAGGGCTATTAGATTAGGTGTAATTAGTTTAAATATCTTGTAATTTGTTTATTATTTTCTATAATTTAGTGGGGATTTTTGTACTTTAGCTAATTTAATTTAGGTAATTGTATTTAATTTAGTTAATTTATTTAATTATAGTGTAGTGTTAGGTGTTAGTGTAACTTAGGTTAGGTTTTATTTTACAGGTCAATTTCTATTTATTTTAGCTAGGTAGTTATTAAATAGTTAATAACTATTTAATAACTATTCTACCTAGTTAAAATAAATACAAACTTGCCTGTAAAATAAAAATAAACCCTAAGCTAGCTACAATGTAACTATTAGTTATATTGTAGCTAGCTTAGGGTTTATTTTATAGGTAATTATTTAGTTTTAAATAAGAATAATTTAGCTAATTATTGTAATTTTATTTATATTTATTTAAATTATATTTAAGTTAGGGAGTGTTAGGGTTAGACTTAGGTTTAGGGGTTAATACATTTATTATAGTGGCGGCGACGTTGGGGCGGCAGATTAGGGGTTAAAATGTGTAGATTGGGGGCGACAGTTTAGGGGTTAATAAATATAAAAATGGCACAGGAATTTCAGCGCTAAAATCTAAAAAGAATACTTAAGCCACTCTCCACTATCTCCCCAGGATAGAAATGGAACAAACAATATGGTGAAATGAGAGGGCGCTAAAAGCTGGTATACTTAACACACCTAATTGTTTATGATATATATCAAAGGTAAGAATTCATAAGAGACGGTAATTTTAACAATCATTTACTAGTGGGAATATTACCTAATTTGTGCAATACATAAATTCATAAAACAATATATGAAAACAATTTCAAACACATAAAAATTGACACGATATCTGTATCTTGTGTGTAGGAATACCACCCTGATAAAAATATGATATAAAATGCGCGCTTAAAAATGCTTAAAACCTTAAAATAAATTTAAATTTATTCCAGAATATAATGGACAGTCTCTATAGTCCTTATAAATCTTCAACAGATGAAATCCCTTTTATTTGTATGGTATATTACATACGAGACTTATCTCCGTGGTTATACTCAATACACTGGGTAAAGCCGACAAATAGTTTCTTATTTTGGATACTTTGTATCTTTGTTTTGTTATGATGTATCTTTAACTCACAGATAGTTGCAGCGGCTGTAACCAAATGCCGCTGTGATGCGTCCAGAATACTGTGGTCTTTTATCACAACACGCTCCTTGCGTGTGGGCCGCTCTGTATGCTGCAGCTCCTGGTCTCTGGCACAGGATTCACCACTCCCTCCGTGGGGAGGTGACCGGCTAAGGTACGCCGCTCCCTGCGTGTAAGTACCTGACGGGCTGTTGTCTTTAGCTTCAAATGTTCTACGCGTTTCACCCTTGTATATGGGCTTTATCAACATCTTGATAAAGCCCATATACAAGGGTGAAACGCGTAGAAGTAAGAAGTTGCCTGTTCACCAGAATCAAACCCACTAGGTACCTAGTATTTGCCCGCGCGTATTAACGCTAAGAGCGGGTGCTGATTCCACCTCCAGGATTGTACTTAAGAAGATCCAGACTATCTTTCACAAGCAGGGAGCTGTGAACATTTGAAGCTAAAGACAACAGCCCGTCAGGTACTTACACGCAGGGAGCGGCGTACCTTAGCCGGTCACCTCCCCACGGAGGGAGTGGTGAATCCTGTGCCAGAGACCAGGAGCTGCAGCATACAGAGCGGCCCACACGCAAGGAGCGTGTTGTGATAAAAGACCACAGTATTCTGGACGCATCACAGCGGCATTTGGTTACAGCCGCTGCAACTATCTGTGAGTTAAAGATACATCATAACAAAACAAAGATACAAAGTATCCAAAATAAGAAACTATTTGTCGGCTTTACCCAGTGTATTGAGTATAACCACGGAGATAAGTCTCGTATGTAATATACCATACAAATAAAAGGGATTTCATCTGTTGAAGATTTATAAGGACTATAGAGACTGTCCATTATATTCTGGAATAAATTTAAATTTATTTTAAGGTTTTAAGCATTTTTAAGAGCGCATTTTATATCATATTTTTATCAGGGTGGTATTCCTACACACAAGATACAGATATCGTGTCAATTTTTATGTGTTTGAAATTGTTTTCATATATTGTTTTATGAATTTATGTATTGCACAAATTAGGGAATATTCCCACTAGTAAATGATTGTTAAAATTACCGTCTCTTATGAATTCTTACCTTTGATATATATCATAAACAATTAGGTGTGTTAAGTATACCAGCTTTTAGCGCCCTCTCATTTCACCATATTGTTAATAAATATAATGTAGGTGTCGGCGATGTTGGGGGCAGCAGATTAGGGGTTCATAAATATAATGTAGGTGGCGGTGGTGTCCGGAGCGGCAGATTAGGGGTTAAAAAATGTATTTTAGTGTTTGCGATGCGGTAGGGCCTCGGTTTAGAGGTTAATAGGTAGTTTATGGGTGTTAGTGTTCTTTTTAGCACTTTAGTTATGAGTTTTATGTTACAGCGTTGTACCATAAAACTCTTAACTTCTGACTAAGATTTCCGAACTGGAGCACAGTTGAAATAATGAGCTGTAAACATGGTTATTTTACCTGCTCTCGTCCAAGGTAATCCAGAAAACCTGGCCTGTTGGGGAGGCCTGAGGATAGGTTTGAAAACCAGTTATGTATCCCTATGGGTGGGAGATCTCAGTCCTTCCTTTTAATTAAAGGGATTGTATTAATTTGTTTTTATAATTACATGGAATATATCAGAAATTAAGCACTGCATTGCAAACAATCTGCATACAAATAACAATTTAATAAACATCAATAACTGTAATTGTTTTGAATCCTTTGCAGGTTTTTGTTTTTTTAGATCAAAAATATACTCCTGGAAATCACCTTTTAAATGTTAATTTTATATTCTTTTAAATTGATCATTTAGAGCTCATTGAATTCATACACGATATTGTAGCATGCACTGTAACTGTGTCAGACAAATTGCAGCATACTTTATTACACAGTATGTACCCCAGCTTTCTTTTTTAGGGGGTGGTGGACAATCCGGCTGCAAGCAAACAATTTAAAAAAAAAAATATTATTGCATGCACTGATTTTTGGGGTGGAATGTGTAAATAGTGAGATTATTCATTAAGAATTGTGCTTATTTTTTGTCAAAGTGAAGACCGTTATTGTGATTTAGATAATCATTTGGAAAATTTGAAAATGCATAACCCCCAAAGGAAATAAAAATATTTAGGGAAAATAAATTACAATGTAATATGGATTCATTGTTTATATTGCCTATGAAAATTGTGATTTCCTTCAGGCTCGCCGGAAACAGCAGTTAAGAAGTAGCGGTCTTAAGACTGCTGCTCCTTAAAGGGACATTCCGGTCAAAATTGAAATGCACATAGATGAATTACATCTTTGGAAAGAAATATATTTGCAATATATGTGTATTGTCAAAAATGCTTCAAGTAAAAGTTATCACTGTTTTAGTGTTAACCGTTTTCTCTGCACGTGCATGTAAAGCATACAGAGGTATTCTCAGTGCATCAGCATTTTAAATACTGCAGCTGCTCAGAGAGAAAGTAGGGCTTGTATCATGTTAGCAATTAACAAATTGATTCATTACCAGATGGTACAAGCACCTTAGGTTCTCTGAGCAAGTGCTGTGTTTAAAATGCTGGTGCAGGGTGCATACTTAAATACACTTTTGAAACAGCTATAGCTTTAATTAGAAGCATTTTTACTAATACATGTATAGTACAAAAATGCTTCTATTCACAACTGAAATGCATCCACGCTGATTCCATTTTAGGCTGGAATGTCCCTTTAACTCGTAAGCATCCTCTGAGGCTGCGGACATCAATCTGCCCAATTGCATATGATCGGGTTGATTAACACCCCTGAATATATTTTGCACTAGAAAAGGGAGAACAATTAAATAATGTGTTTAAGTGTATGTTGATTGGTCAGAAACATCTTAACGGGACAGTAGCTACTTTGCAGTTGCAAGGTAATTCTGCAGTCTTGCTATAGAGTAACACATCAACCAAGTCTAAACATTTGTAAAACAAATTAACATTTTGTTTTCTACAAATATTTTTCAATAGCTACCCACCACTCATTTGGAAAAGCTAATAAGGACTTGAGTCTGCAGACAACAAGGCTTGCCATAGTCATATTTTTAGTGCTTTGTTTTGATGTTATGTGTTAAATCCAATGAGGGGAGCAAACGAGTGAAAAGGGGTTTATTGCCTCTCTTTGTTACCTCTCTATCTTGTGTGTTACAGGTTAAAAGTAAACATGGTTGCTTGAGAGCAATTGACTTTAACTTGAGTAAGGTTAGCGTGACTTCGGAGCTCTGGTTGACTGTTATGCTCGACTAAAAAGTTGCACAAAACACATAAAAAATACATTAAAAAACAATAGTACAGTTACACTACTATTAACACTATCTAATAAAAATTATTTAAACCAAAAATTGCTTAAAATATTTATAAGGGCTTAAAGATATGAGGTCTCAGGAAAAAAAAGGCTGCAAAAATCCTTAACATAGAATAGTGTATACACTTTTTTCTCTATGTTGAAGCGAATTAGAGACAAATATGTAGTAGGATTTCCCTTGAAATGTCTGCAGTATCCATATTTAGCTTTGAGAATCAGAAAACCATACATTTGCAGAGCTAAAAAAAGCATCAAAATAAATATTAAAAGTACAGTGTAAAGTTGTTCAGAGATGTATAGATAATAATTGTATATAAAAAATCACTAGGTGTTTACTGTTCCTTTAATACATATAACGGGGTTTGTCATAATGCCTCTTTATGTGCTCTGGGATGTTATTTTGCAGTTTGGTATCCTAAAAAAAAGTGGATTTTTTTTAAAAATGTAATGAATAATAAAATTGTGTCTGTTCTTTGTACTACATACGTATGTTCTTAAAACGAGGAATAAAATCTTTCTATCTATCTGCTTATTATCTATCTATCTATCTATCTATCTATCTCTATCTATCGTATCTATCTGTCTGTCTGTCTGTGTCTGTCTATCTATCTATCTATCATCTAGTATCTATCTATATATTATCTATCCATATACTTTGTTGTTTCTAAGAAAACTGTCCTTTAGATCTGTCTACTGATTTTGTTTTTAAAATGATTTTTGTTTTTTGCAGGTGAGGACCCAGAGACACGGAGAATGAGAACAGTAAAAAATATAGCAGATCTAAGACAAAATCTAGAAGAAACTATGTCTAGCTTGCGTGGTACACAGATAAGTCACAGGTATGTGTATAAATAAGTAAAGGCCTGCAGCATTATAGAACAACAAATAGCTTGTATTTACAATTGAACCCTCGCTCAGCTCTTTTTAATCCTCAGTAATCCTTCACTTTCATATTACACTCAACACCAAATCACCTGTTTATCAATCTAGGGGAGTATGATTTGCTCATGCACTCTTTATTATGCATGCACTCTCTTCATTATGCATGCCCAGCGAAAGCTGGTAATATTACTGGGCCTACTGGGCATGAGTAATTAACAGAGCGCCCACAATGCTATCATATGAGACATTTGATAGGTCATCAGAAAACATGTATGAAAAAAGTATTTACAAGTTTCAATAAAAGTAGCTGGAAAACCCATCCTATGTTAAACAAAAACATTTATTAAAATTAGCTATAAATTGAACAAATTAATTGCAAATATTGTTTTGTGTGGAGAAACTCTTTCTTTACTTAAGGGGACGTGAAACCCAAAGTTTTTCTTTCATGATACAGATGATATAGTTTTAAACAACTTTTCAATGTACTTCTATTATCTAATTTGCTTAATTCTCTGTGTATCCTTTGGTGAAGAAACAATAATACATTACTAGGAGCAAGCTGAAAGCCAATGATAAAATGCATATATGTGCAGTTACCAACCAGCAACTTCTGAGCCTACCTAGGTATTCTTTTCAACAAAGGATACAAAGAGACAAAACAAATTAGATAATACAAATAAATTGGAAAGTCATTTAAAATGGTTTGCTTTATCTGAATTCTGAAATAAAAAAAATAGGTTTCATGTCCCTTTAATTGAGCAGTATGAATGTTTATTTAATAAAGACACGGATTATCATGAACTGTGAGATGACTTCTCTCTAAATAGGTGTGGAATTGGGGATCACTGAATAAAGAACAATTGTAAAATTGTAAATAAAATCATATTGTGACATTTCTTTAGTATCAACAGTGAATTGTCTTTGTGTTTGGATGATGATGATAATAATAATAATAATAATAATAATAATAATAATTTTAAAATAGGTAAATGAAGGGGGAAGGATTTTTATGTTGCTTTATTAAGTGGAGACAGGGTGAACATTTAGTGGTATTGGAATGGGCGTTTCCCCTTATGTATTGCTAATTTTAAGACAGTAGCTGAGCAGGAGCTTGCTCGCATGTGCCTGTCGTCATATTCTTTTTTTTTTTTTTTTTTTTGTCACAGGGAGTGTTTGCCTGGTCTTTTTGGTGTCATACACTAGTTACCTTGAGTGAAGGTGGTTCCATAAAAGAGACGTTATTTTGTCAGGCTTGAATAGTTCAATGATATGGGGATTGGAATAACCCAACAATCTTGGTTTGTTACATTTATATTTAATACAATACTGTGGACCTTTAAGCACAATATGCCAGTGTTGTGTTGTTTTTTTATACAGAGGTTTCAATTATTGGGGGGTTAATTGCTTGTTGCTCTGGGCATGGATACTTGATCATGCTCAACCTTGTTTATCAAGTGCATTTACATCATTGGTGAGCAAAAATATGTAAATGTAGGAACCAGGTGGATTATTTTTTTAAGCAAAAAGAACATTTTGTAAGCATTATTCCATACGTTGATTTTTTGGAGTTTTCTGCACATTATTTAGTAATGCTTTGTTATTAATGTGACCTAGAGACAAAAGATTAAAATACTAGTCGGTGGCCTTTAGCTCCATTTGCACATCGCACAAGCCTGGTTTTAATAGGCAGCGTTCATGGTTTTTATCCTTAATTAGGAAAATTAATAAGACTATGCAAGAGCGCTAAGGGCACACACTGAATATAATTAAGATTGAATTGTCTGTAACAGCTGTTAATTGCAGAAAGAGAATTGTCCTATGCACAAAGTGACTATAATACATATTTTGGTTTGTGAATAGGCTTCAAATCACAGCCTGAGAAAAAGCTATAAAGTTCTGCCTGGTGATAGGCTCATCCAGGATTCATGAATATACTGACATTTAGTGACATTATGGCCACCTGATATATATCATTTATATTTTATTAAAGAAAATATTTTCTTTTGGCAGTACACTTGAGACAACCTTTGACAGCACTGTGACAACAGAAGTTAGTGGAAGAAGTTTACCCAGTTTATCAGGTAGATCCTCTGCAGTGACTTGGAGACTTGGGCAAGCTAGCCCCAGGCTTCAAGCTGGAGATGCTCCATCTTTGGTTGGTGCTTACCCGAGAAGCAATGCTGGGCGCTTTATACATACGGACCCATCACGCTTTATGTACACAACACCTCTTCGACGTGCTGCCATATCCCGTCTTGGCAACATATCACAAGTTGACATCAACGAAAAGGGAAATCATGACCTTGACCTGTCCTCAGAAGTGGATGTGGGAGGATATATGAGTGATGGGGATATCCTTGGCAAGAGTCTTAGGGCTGATGATATCAACAGTGGGTGAGTGATTTCCTTTTCTGCATCAATGTGTTTTTTTTGTGTGCATTTAACTATATGTTGTATCGGTGAGAAGGAAAAATGATATATTATATGTTCATATAACAATGCTATGTATTAATAATGGGTGAAAAGGAAATGAATATTGCAACACTCAAATATTCTTTATCAATGGAACATGATAATTATAACATGTCATTTTTAAAATGTACCTTTATTGATCTCCAGATCAGTAATGGTGCTTTTTAGGATGTAATTTAATGATGTATACTATATCTTTAAAATCTATGAGTCCTATATCTTTAAAATGTATACAATATCTTTAAAATCTACGATCTATGAGTTCCCCCGCCCCTTTATAAATGAAATAATGTTGAGGTAATTTTGATGTGATTAAGGGTTAATAACAGAAACTTTGTCTTTATTTATGGTTTTGGATCCAATAAAAAGAGTAAGATTCCTTTGCTATGAGAGTATTGCTCATTTTGTTACTTATGAGAAAGTGTTGTTTAGTGAGTGTATATATCATCTATATTCATTTATTTTACAACTACTTGTGCAGTTACATTACGTTGCTACTTTCCATAAACCAATGTATTAGAAGTTGCTCTGAACTACGGCCTCTCTACTGCAGCCCAGCCCTCCTCCCTGTATGTAATGCCCTCCAATAGAAATACGGAAATAGTGATTAGTATGCCTGATGGTCTCTCTGCTCTGTGTGATCTACAAGACCACATCCCAAACATAAATCCCTGCCTCTGTGCCACTAACAACCCCTTACCTCTACTTCCAATTAAATTACCTTAAAGGGACATTAAACAAAAAAAAATATTTCATGATTTAGGTAGACCATACCAATTTAAACAACTTTCCATTTTACTTCTATTATCAAATTTGCTTCATTTTCTTGATATCATTTGTTGAAGGAGCAGCAATGCACTACTGGTTTATAACTGAACACATGGATGAACCAATGACAATCTGTAAATATATATATGCAGCCACCAATCAGCAGCTAGTACCTAGGTTATTTGCTGCTCCTGAGCTTACCTAGATAAACATTTCCGCAAAGGATAACAAGAGAAGGAATCAAATTTAATAATGGAAGTAAATTGTAAAGTTGTTTAAAATTGTATGCTCTGTCTAAATCATAAATGTCAAATTATGACTTTACTGTCCCTTTAAATATTGGGAGGTATGTTACATTAAAGTCCCTCATTTTCTACTAACATGTGACACAATAAATCATTGCATGAATTTGCAGATCCATAAAACAGACCATGTTATATATATCATAATTTAAATTGCCATCAGTATGATTGGGTATGATATTTAGTAGCATTCATTTAAATATCAGACCTTAAAGGGACATTATACACTCATTTTTTCTTTGCATACATGTTTTGTAGATGATCTATTTATATAGCCCATAAAGCTTTTTTTTTTTTTTTTAAATGTATAGTTTGTTTTGCTTATTTTTAAATAACATTGCTCTGATTTTCAGACTCCTAACCAAGCCCCAAAGTTTTAGGAGAATACCGACAGATACCTACTCCAGCTTGCTCCTGTTTGTGTAAAGGGTCTTTTCATATGCAAAAGAAGGGGGGGGGGAGGGAGTGTCTTATTTCCCACTTGCAGGGGGCTTTCCAACTACCTTTTCAACAGAGCTAAACTTAGAGCTTCTAAGTTGTATACTGGATTTTTATATCAGTATCTGTGCATCTTATTCTTTATAGTAGTGTCTATTACATGCAGTTATATGAAAATGAGTGTATACTGTCCCTTTAACTGCAAAACCTTTACAAGCAACAATAGTTGTTTAGAAATCTTATATATAAATTTACTACTAAAATGTCCTCTAGATGTCTTTTTGCAATGTATACTAATATGCAATTTCTAGCACCAACTGATGGGCATTTCACTGTTATTTATCTACTGAGAACAGGAGTGATGTTCTGTATATCTGCAGCTCTACCAGTCTGACTAACCTAATTTTCAATGCTATAAAAATTCATTTGAGATTAGCAGGTGTATAGAATGAGTTTTCAAACAGAAAAAAAACTCATTATTTTTTCAATTTGTGCTGTTGTAAATCAACACTTTTACTCCATTACAATCATTTTCATTACTTATGTCTTTAATTAAAATTATTTCAAAATGGTATTAATGTGCTAAATTGTTTTTAATAATTTTTTATTGGCAGTAGTAAATTATAATAAAATCCAATGAAACAAATTAGTGGTACAGCTAAGGTGCAATAGATAATAATAATGATGATAATTAATATGCTACAAACAAGCGTTTGGATTAAAGGGACACTAAACCCCAACATTTTCTTTCATGATTCAAGTAGAGAATACAATTTTAAACAGCATTCAAATTTACTTATACTATCTAATTTGCTTCATTATTTAGCTATCTTTTGTTGAAGAAATAGCAATGCACATGGATGAGCCTATCATACAAGGCATCTATGTGCAGCAACCAATCAACAGCTACTGAGCCTATCTAGATATGCTTTTCAGCAGAGTATATTGAGAGAATGGAGGAAATTAGATAATAGAAGTAAATTAGAAAGTTGTTTAAAATTGCATGCCCTTTCTAAATCATGAAAGAAAAAAAATTGGGTTTCATGTCCCTTTAATAACACTATTAACCATTCAGTAGTATGGTAGACCGCACCAATCTATAGTTTAATTGAAGTAGAAAATTATCCAGGATTTGTTTTGTGCTTGTAACATTTTGGAATGGTACAAAGTCACAATTGAACAATAGGTGAATATATAAAATAATGTTGCAGTTTATTTTTCTTCATCACCTAATGTGTCAGATTAATCATTTAAATCCCACTGATCCTGTCAAGAAAGAGAATAGTACTTTGTAAATATATAGCCAATCCACATAATCAAAAAATATCCAGCATGAAATGCATAAAAGATGCTTCAACCTCTTTATGCTGTACAATCTGGAAATAATTATACGTGGCACAAGTTATAGTTCAAAATAAAGCTAAATAAAAGCACTATAACACTGCAGCAAGTATTAAAAGTGAAAGCGACAGTTTGCATGTGTCTTTAGCTAGCTGGCAACAGTGTTTGCAACAATATTTAAAGCAAAGTTATACATAGTTGCTAATACAGTGCCATAGAATGCTAAAGACACACAAACGCTCTTAAACTCCTATCAGCCTACCTAGATTAACTCTTTAACAAAAGGATGGCAAGAGAACAAATCAAATGTTGATAATAGAAGTAAATTGGAAAGTTGTTTCAAATTGAATACTTTATCTGAATTGTGAAAGTTTAATTTTGACTTTACTTTCCCTTTAAATCTGTTTAAGGAAGTATAAGTGTTATAGTACATCTTTTGCTTATAAATTTGGTATGTCAGATTGCTCAGCAATATCTTTTATATAAAACAATACAATGTTACAAAAAAGAGAGAGTTTGTCACTTTTGTAACATCTAAGATAATGTATCTGTAGCAAGAGTGCCAGTAGAGTGATCCACAGTTACTGAATGTAAGAAACTTTAAAGGGACAGTTTAGTCAAAATTAAACTTTTATGATTTAGATAGGGCAATTTTAAACAACTTACCAATTTACATTTATCATCAAATTTGCTTTGTTCTCATGTTATTCTTTGTTGAAAGCTAAACCTATGTAGGCTCATATGCTAATTTCTAAGCACTTAAAAGCCGCCACTTATCTTTTGGACAGTTTTTCATAGCTAGACAGTGCTAGTTCATGTGTGCCATATAGATAACATTGTGCTCACTCATGTAGATTTAAATAATTTAAATAGGAGTCAGCACTGGTTGGCTAAAATGCAAGTCTGTCAAAAGGGGCAGTCTGTAGAGGCTTAGATACAAGGTAATCACAGAGGTAAAAAGTGTTGGTTATACAAAACTGGGGAATGGGTAATAAAGGGATTATCTATCTTTTTAAACAATAACATTTCTGGAGTAGACTGTCCCTTTAAAGTCTAAAGTTGTTTAAAGTAGAATCTCCCATTCCACATATGAAGCAGTCTGTTTTAAAAAAGTATATGTTTTAAGTTTGCCATTAGATCTACCACATACAGGCATAAGGGGGATAGGTAATAAATTATAACGTGTTTTTTTATTTTTTAGTATTTTAATGATTAGTTATGTGTAATAAAACAAAATACTTTCATTATTTATTTTGTTCCCTTTTTTGTGAAATTTAGCTCTGAATATTGAGCCTATACTAATTTTTAAAAATGGAAATGCACACTACAGACTACTTAAGGCTAACCGTACCACATATCTGTCTCTAATTGGCTTTAGTAGATAACTGCAAAGTTATTAACTTTATATTAACATAATGACTGTGGATAGCTTTGTTGTCTGCAGGGTCAAGCCCGTATAGGCTCCTCCAAATAGACCAAGTGGTGGGTGGAGTTTGTTTACTGAAAAACAATTGCAGCAAACAACGTTAATTTGTTTTAAAAGTGTTATACTCAGCTGATATGTTTGAAGCAAGACAACAGAAATGTCTTGTAATTAAAATGTGTTTAGTGTCCCTTTAAAGTTGTTTTAGTGTAAATTAAAACTATTACAGTATTATTAATGAACATCATACTAATGATTATGGCCAAATGAGTACAAGTTAGATATGTGCGATTCGTTTTGGATCGATTCGGAAATTCGTCCGAATTCGTTAAATTCGGAGATTCGTATCGATTCAAATTTCCGAATTGAAATATTGCCGAATCTACCGAATAAATCTGAATTAGTTCGGATTTATTCGGTAGGTTCGAATGGCCATGGATTACACTAGTATTGTACAGTATATTAGGTTATATCACTCTGCTATGGGTTACACCTAATATACAGTACATAATACTAGTCTAATCCCACCTAACACTTACCGAAATTCCGAACCGAATCCAGCCGAATTTATTTGAATCCGGAACGAATCCGAAACGAATTCATTCGAATTTTTCCGAATTCGAATCGATCCGAACAGAAATTCAAAAAAATCTGAACCTAACCGAAACAAATTTTTCGATCCTGCACAAGTCTAGTACAAGTACACCCAAAGAGTATTAATAGAAAGTATGGATCGGCCAATGAGACTTAATAGGCAGCACACATCTGATACGGCAGTATTCGTTTCAGTTTTAATTTTAGCAGGTTATACTTAACATTCTTCACATTACTTCAGGCAAATAACGTTTTTTTATAACATATTGAAACATTACTGTTCTTTCATATGGCTGATAGAATTGATTTAAGTACTATGTTCTTTTGCAAGTGTCTTAAAATATTTTTAGGAAATGTCTAATCTGGAATGCAAAATATAAGACAAATGTTTTCCCTTATTTAATGGTTTTGTTTTTGAGAAATATTTTGATGACTTTAATCAGTAAATGTTTTTTCTATTTACAGTCAAAAACTGAAAAATACAAATAAATAATAAATAACTGTCTTTATAGTACCACCTAGTAATTCTTGTATTTTTTTTTTATTTTAAATTAGCTATTTGACAGATGGGGGACTCAATCTCTACACCAGAAGTCTTAACAGAATTCCTGACCTTGCATCTTCTCGTGATGTCATTCACAAAGGAGTACATGATGTCACTGTGGATGCAGACAGGTAAGAGTTGCTATGCTTTATTGAAAATGTTATGTGTTCAAGTTGCTGCATTTC